>NC_083573.1:111768750-111838750 GCF_027579695.1 Neoarius graeffei | reverse complement strand
GGCTACGGCTAGTGAACAGCGCGCGTTTGACTCTGCTTTGGAATCAGTTTTAGAAGAATTAGACTTGGAGTTTTGGTTGAAACATGAGCAGGAAGAGGCTCTCCGCTCATTCCTTTTCAACAAGGACGTTTTCGCTGTTTTGCCGACCGGCTATGGCAAAAGTCTGATCTACCAGCTGCTCCGCTCGTAGCCAAAAGGATGGGGCTAGTTTGTGCAGTACGAAGAATTAATAAACAGCTTTGAAACATTACTTTTTGATTGTTTCTTATTTTCCCGTTATTTTAAATTTAAGGGAAATTATTTCACCAAACACCACTAAATAAAAACTCTCAAAAACAGTTTAAGCAAACCCTTGAAAAACACTTGGGGAAAAAAAATGAGTGTATGTTAAGTATGTGGTACAGACTCCAAACTTGTGGTCATTATCTCCAAACTCCTTAATATCTAGAACCTGTTTATTAATTAATACGCATTTTGAAAAAGTATTTATTTCATGGCCTCCCCCACTGCTTTCTGTCGCTCTGACTGCGTCACAGTCACTGTTGCGCTGATTGGTCAGAGACAGTCTGACAGACAGCGGGTTGCTCCTCCCCCCTGTCGGAACTGTCTCCGGATCGAGGCCGGAATGAAGATTCACCTTCACTCAGCTCGCCAGGCGACATTACATCATCACACTGAAGTGGCTCTGTCCGCGCGCTTTCCATTCTGCTTCCGGTCAGAGCGCCGCTCAGCCAATCAGCGCTCGGTGCTGACTCAGCGCGCGCTCAAACAGCAACAGACTCGGGCAAGTCATGTGACTTTGAATGTGACTGAGGAGCGCTGTGCACGCGCTGTGTTTTGAGCGTTGTGCGGCTGCGCAGAACTAAACTCACAACAAATCCCGGAGAGAGCGGAGACTACACACACTTTCACACACACACACACACACTCTCACTCTAAACTCACAACAAATCCCGGAGAGAGCGGAGACTACACACACTTTCACACACACACACACACTCTCACTCTAAACTCACAACAAATCCCGGAGAGAGCGGAGACTACACACACTTTCACACACACACACTCTCACTCTAAACTCACAACAAATCCCGGAGAGAGCGGAGACTACACACACTTTCACACACACACACACTCTCACTCTAAACTCACAACAAATCCCGGAGAGAGCGGAGACTACACACACTTTCACACACACACACACACACTCTAAACTCACAACAAACCCCGGAGAGCGGAGTGTGCACTCAGTCTGTCTCTCTCTCTCTCCCTCTGACATGGCGAGCGCGGCGGAGAGAGGTACAGTAATGTCTCTGATTTTACTCAGCGGGTTAAATCCTCTCAGACTCAATGTGATTTTAAATTGTTATTAAAGTTTCTGAGTGAAAGTGCTAATTGGTTATTTAGTGCACTAAATAGGGCGCAGAGTGATTTAGCTTGTCCAAGGAGTAATGATGCAACTCCTCATTGTTCCTCACAGCCTGCACAGCAGAGCAGCTTCTCCTCCTGAATGCTCCTCTCTGTAGTGTCCCAGCGTGGGGAACGGGACCGGGTTACTCTCTGTAGTGTCCCGGCGTGGGGAACGGGGCCGGGTTACTCTCTGTAGTGTCCCGGCGTGGGGAACGGGGCCGGGTTACTCTCTGTAGTGTCCCGGCGTGGGGAACGGGGCCGGGTTACTCTCTGTAGTGTCCCGGCGTGGGGAACGGGGCCGGGTTTCTCTCTGTAGTGTCCCGGCGTGGGGAACGGGGCCGGGTTACTCTCTGTAGTGTCCCGGCGTGGGGAACGGGGCCGGGTTACTCTCTGTAGTGTCCCGGCGTGGGGAACGGGGCCGGGTTACTCTCTGTAGTGTCCCGGCGTGGGGAACGGGGCCGGGTTACTCTCTGTAGTGTCCCGGCGTGGGGAACGGGGCCGGGTTACTCTCTGTAGTGTCCCGGCGTGGGGAACGGGGCCGGGTTACTCTCTGTAGTGTCCCGGCGTGGGGAACGGGACCGGGTTACTCTCTGTAGTGTCCCGGCGTGGGGAACGGGACCGGGTTACTCTCTGTAGCGTCCCGGCGTGGGGAACGGGGCCGGGTTACTCTCTGCAGCGTCCCGGCGTGGGGAACGGGACCGGGTTTCTCTCTGTAGCGTCCCGGCGTGAGGAACGGGGCCGGGTTTCTCTCTGTAGCGTCCTGGCGTGGGGAACGGGGCCGGGTTTCTCTCTGTAGCGTCCCGGCGTGGGGAACGGGGCCGGGTTTCTCTCTGTAGCGTCCCGGCGTGGGGAACGGGGCCGGGTTACTCTCTGTAGCCTCCCGGCGTGGGGAACGGGGCCGGGTTACTCTCTGCGGTGTCCCGGCGCGGGGAACGGGGCCGGGTTACTCTCTGCGGCGTCCCTGCGTGGGGAACGGGGCCGGGTTACTCTCTGCGGCGTCCCGGCGTGGGGAACGGGGCCGGGTTACTCTCTGTAGCCTCCCGGCGTGGGGAACGGGGCCGGGTTACTCTCTGTGGCGTCCCGGCGCGGGGAACGGGGCCGGGTTACTCTCTGTAGCCTCCCGGCGTGGGGAACGGGGCCGGGTTACTCTCTGTGGCGTCCCGGCGCGGGGAACGGGGCCGGGTTACTCTCTGTGGCGTCCCGGCGCGGGGAACGGGGCCGGGTTACTCTCTGTAGCGTCCCTGCGTGGGGAACGGGGCCGGGTTTCTCTCTGTAGCGTCCCTGCGTGGGGAACGGGGCCGGGTTACTCTCTGTAGCCTCCCGGCGTGGGGAACGGTGCCGGGTTACTCTCTGTAGCCTCCCGGCGTGGGGAACGGGGCCGGGATACTCTCTGTGGTGTCCCGGCGCGGGGAACGGGGCCGGGTTACTCTCTGTAGCGTCCCTGCGTGGGGAACGGGGCCGGGTTACTCTCTGCAGCGTCCCAGCGTGGGGAACGGGGCCGGGTTACTCTCTGTAGCCTCCCGGCGTGGGGAACGGGGCCGGGTTACTCTCTGTGGTGTCCCGGCGCGGGGAACAGGGCCGGGTTACTCTCTGTAGCGTCCCTGCGTGGGGAACGGGGCCGGGTTACTCTCTGCAGCGTCCCGGCGTGGGGAACGGGGCCGGGTTTCTCTCTGTGGTGTCCCGGCGTGGGGAACGGGGCCGGGTTTCTCTCTGTGGTGTCCCGGCGTGGGGAACGGGGCCGGGTTTCTCTCTGTGGTGTCCCGGCGTGGGGAACGGGGCCGGGTTTCTCTCTGTGGTGTCCCGGCGTGGGGAACGGGGCCGGGTTACTCTCTGTGGTGTCCCGGCGTGGGGAACGGGGCCGGGTTACTCTCTGTGGTGTCCCTGCGTGGGGAACGGGGCCGGGTTACTCTCTGAGGTGTCCCGGCGTGGGGAACGGGGCCGGGTTACTCTCTGAGGTGTCCCGGCGTGGGGAACGGGGCAGGGTTACTCTCTGCGGTGTCCCGGCGTGGGGAACGGGGCAGGGTTACTCTCTGCGGTGTCCCGGCGTGGGGAACGGGGCAGGGTTACTCTCTGCGGTGTCCCTGCGTGGGGAACGGGGCCGGGTTACTCTCAGCGGTGTCCCTGCATGGGGAACGGGGCCGGGTTACTCTCTGTATAATCCCGGCGTGGGGAACGGGGCCGGGTTTCTCTCTGTAGCGTCCCGGCGTGAGGAACGGGGCCGAGTTACTCTCTGTAGCATCCCTGCGTGGGGAACGGGGCCGGGTTACTCTCTGCAGCGTCCCGGCGTGGGGAACGGGGCCGGGTTTCTCTCTGTAGCCTCCCGGCGTGGGGAACGGGGCCGGGTTTCTCTCTGTATTGTCCCGGCGTGGGGAACGGGGCCGGGTTTCTCTCTGTATAATCCCGGCGTGGGGAACGGGGCCGGGTTTCTCTCTGTATAATCCCGGCGTGGGGAACGGGGCCGGGTTTCTCTCTGTATAATCCCGGCGTGGGGAACGGGGCCGGGTTTCTCTCTGTAGCGTCCCGGCGTGAGGAACGGGGCCGGGTTACTCTCTGTAGCGTCCCTGCGTGGGGAACGGGGCCGGGTTACTCTCTGCGGCGTCCCGGCGTGGGGAACGGGGCCGGGTTACTCTCTGTAGCCTCCCGGCGTGGGGAACGGGGCCGGGTTACTCTCTGTGGCGTCCCGGCGCGGGGAACGGGGCCGGGTTTCTCTCTGTGGTGTCCCGGCGTGGGGAACGGGGCCGGGTTTCTCTCTGTGGTGTCCCGGCGTGGGGAACGGGGCCGGGTTACTCTCTGTGGTGTCCCGGCGTGGGGAACGGGGCCGGGTTACTCTCTGTGGTGTCCCTGCGTGGGGAACGGGGCCGGGTTACTCTCTGAGGTGTCCCGGCGTGGGGAACGGGGCAGGGTTACTCTCTGAGGTGTCCCGGCGTGGGGAACGGGGCAGGGTTACTCTCTGCGGTGTCCCGGCGTGGGGAACGGGGCCGGGTTACTCTCTGCGGTGTCCCGGCGTGGGGAACGGGGCAGGGTTACTCTCTGCGGTGTCCCTGCGTGGGGAACGGGGCCGGGTTACTCTCTGCGGTGTCCCTGCATGGGGAACGGGGCCGGGTTACTCTCTGTATAATCCCGGCGTGGGGAACGGGGCCGGGTTTCTCTCTGTAGCGTCCCGGCGTGAGGAACGGGGCCGGGTTACTCTCTGTAGCGTCCCTGCGTGGGGAACGGGGCCGAGTTACTCTCTGTAGCATCCCTGCGTGGGGAACGGGGCCGGGTTACTCTCTGCAGCGTCCCGGCGTGGGGAACGGGGCCGGGTTTCTCTCTGTAGCCTCCCGGCGTGGGGAACGGGGCCGGGTTTCTCTCTGTATTGTCCCGGCGTGGGGAACGGGGCCGGGTTTCTCTCTGTATAATCCCGGCGTGGGGAACGGGGCCGGGTTTCTCTCTGTATAATCCCGGCGTGGGGAACGGGGCCGGGTTTCTCTCTGTAGCCTCCCGGCGTGGGGAACGGGGCCGGGTTTCTCTCTGTATTGTCCCGGCGTGGGGAACGTGGCCGGGTTTCTCTCTGTATTGTCCCGGCGTGGGGAACGTGGCCGGGTTTCTCTCTGTAGCGTCCCTGCGTGGGGAACGGGGCCGGGTTACTCTCTGTAGTGTCCCGGCGTGGGGAACGGGGCCGGGTTACTCTCTGTGGTGTCCCGGCGTGGGGAACGGGGCCGGGTTACTCTCTGTGGTGTCCCGGCGTGGGGAACGGGGCCGGGTTTCTCTCTGTGGTGTCCCGGCGTGGGGAACGGGGCCGGGTTTCTCTCTGTGGTGTCCCGGCGTGGGGAACGGGGCCGGGTTTCTCTCTGTATAATCCCGGCGTGGGGAACGGGGCCGGGTTTCTCTCTGTAGCGTCCCGGCGTGAGGAACGGGGCCGGGTTACTCTCTGTAGCGTCCCTGCGTGGGGAACGGGGCCGAGTTACTCTCTGTAGCATCCCTGCGTGGGGAACGGGGCCGGGTTACTCTCTGCAGCGTCCCGGCGTGGGGAACGGGGCCGGGTTTCTCTCTGTAGCCTCCCGGCGTGGGGAACGGGGCCGGGTTTCTCTCTGTATTGTCCCGGCGTGGGGAACGGGGCCGGGTTTCTCTCTGTATAATCCCGGCGTGGGGAACGGGGCCGGGTTTCTCTCTGTATAATCCCGGCGTGGGGAACGGGGCCGGGTTTCTCTCTGTAGCCTCCCGGCGTGGGGAACGGGGCCGGGTTTCTCTCTGTATTGTCCCGGCGTGGGGAACGTGGCCGGGTTTCTCTCTGTATTGTCCCGGCGTGGGGAACGTGGCCGGGTTTCTCTCTGTAGCGTCCCTGCGTGGGGAACGGGGCCGGGTTACTCTCTGTAGTGTCCCGGCGTGGGGAACGGGGCCGGGTTACTCTCTGTGGTGTCCCGGCGTGGGGAACAGGGCCGGGTTACTCTCTGTGGTGTCCCGGCGTGGGGAACGGGGCCGGGTTTCTCTCTGTGGTGTCCCGGCGTGGGGAACGGGGCCGGGTTTCTCTCTGTGGTGTCCCGGCGTGGGGAACGGGGCCGGGTTTCTCTCTGTGGTGTCCCGGCGTGGGGAACGGGGCCGGGTTACTCTCTGCAGCGTCCCGGCGCGGGGAACGGGGCCGGGTTACTCTCTGCGGCGTCCCTGCGTGGGGAACGGGGCCGGGTTACTCTCTGCGGCGTCCCGGCGTGGGGAACGGGGCCGGGTTACTCTCTGTAGCCTCCCGGCGTGGGGAACGGGGCCGGGTTACTCTCTGTGGCGTCCCGGCGCGGGGAACGGGGCCGGGTTACTCTCTGTAGCGTCCCTGCGTGGGGAACGGGGCCGGGTTTCTCTCTGTAGCGTCCCTGCCTGGGGAACGGGGCCGAGTTACTCTCTGTAGCGTCCCTGCGTGGGGAACGGGGCCGGGTTACTCTCTGCAGCGTCCCGGCGTGGGGAACGGGGCCGGGTTACTCTCTGTAGCCTCCCGGCGTGGGGAACGGTGCCGGGTTACTCTCTGTAGCCTCCCGGCGTGGGGAACGGGGCCGGGTTTCTCTCTGTGGTGTCCCGGCGTGGGGAACGGGGCCGGGTTACTCTCTGTGGTGTCCCGGCGTGGGGAACGGGGCCGGGTTACTCTCTGTGGTGTCCCTGCGTGGGGAACGGGGCCGGGTTACTCTCTGAGGTGTCCCGGCGTGGGGAACGGGGCAGGGTTACTCTCTGCGGTGTCCCGGCGTGGGGAACGGGGCCGGGTTACTCTCTGCGGTGTCCCGGCGTGGGGAACGGGGCAGGGTTACTCTCTGCGGTGTCCCTGCGTGGGGAACGAGGCCGGGTTACTCTCTGCGGTGTCCCTGCATGGGGAACGGGGCCGGGTTACTCTCTGTATAATCCCGGCGTGGGGAACGGGGCCGGGTTACTCTCTGTAGCCTCCCGGCGTGGGGAACGGTGCCGGGTTACTCTCTGTAGCCTCCCGGCGTGGGGAACGGGGCCGGGATACTCTCTGTGGTGTCCCGGCGCGGGGAACGGGGCCGGGTTACTCTCTGTAGCGTCCCTGCGTGGGGAACGGGGCCGGGTTACTCTCTGCAGCGTCCCGGCGTGGGGAACGGGGCCGGGTTACTCTCTGTAGCCTCCCGGCGTGGGGAACGGGGCCGGGTTACTCTCTGTGGTGTCCCGGCGCGGGGAACGGGGCCGGGTTACTCTCTGTAGCGTCCCTGCGTGGGGAACGGGGCCGGGTTACTCTCTGCAGCGTCCCGGCGTGGGGAACGGGGCCGGGTTTCTCTCTGCGGTGTCCCGGCGTGGGGAACGGGGCCGGGTTTCTCTCTGTGGGGTCCCGGCGTGGGGAACGGGGCCGGGTTTCTCTCTGTGGTGTCCCGGCGTGGGGAACGGGGCCGGGTTTCTCTCTGTGGTGTCCCGGCGTGGGGAACGGGGCCGGGTTTCTCTCTGAGGTGTCCCGGCGTGGGGAACGGGGCAGGGTTACTCTCTGCGGTGTCCCTGCATGGGGAACGGGGCCGGGTTACTCTCTGTATAATCCCGGCGTGGGGAACGGGGCCGGGTTTCTCTCTGTAGCGTCCCGGCGTGAGGAACGGGGCCGGGTTACTCTCTGTAGCGTCCCTGCGTGGGGAACGGGGCCGAGTTACTCTCTGTAGCATCCCTGCGTGGGGAACGGGGCCGGGTTACTCTCTGCAGCGTCCCGGCGTGGGGAACGGGGCCGGGTTTCTCTCTGTAGCCTCCCGGCGTGGGGAACGGGGCCGGGTTTCTCTCTGTGGTGTCCCGGCGTGGGGAACGGGGCCGGGTTACTCTCTGAGGTGTCCCGGCGTGGGGAACGGGGCAGGGTTACTCTCTGAGGTGTCCCGGCGTGGGGAACGGGGCCGGGTTTCTCTCTGTGGTGTCCCGGCGTGGGGAACGGGGCCGGGTTACTCTCTGTGGTGTCCCTGCGTGGGGAACGGGGCCGGGTTACTCTCTGAGGTGTCCCGGCGTGGGGAACGGGGCAGGGTTACTCTCTGAGGTGTCCCGGCGTGGGGAACGGGGCAGGGTTACTCTCTGCGGTGTCCCGGCGTGGGGAACGGGGCCGGGTTACTCTCTGCGGTGTCCCGGCGTGGGGAACGGGGCAGGGTTACTCTCTGCGGTGTCCCTGCGTGGGGAACGGGGCCGGGTTACTCTCTGCGGTGTCCCTGCATGGGGAACGGGGCCGGGTTACTCTCTGTATAATCCCGGCGTGGGGAACGGGGCCGGGTTTCTCTCTGTAGCGTCCCGGCGTGAGGAACGGGGCCGGGTTACTCTCTGTAGCGTCCCTGCGTGGGGAACGGGGCCGAGTTACTCTCTGTAGCATCCCTGCGTGGGGAACGGGGCCGGGTTACTCTCTGCAGCGTCCCGGCGTGGGGAACGGGGCCGGGTTTCTCTCTGTAGCCTCCCGGCGTGGGGAACGGGGCCGGGTTTCTCTCTGTATTGTCCCGGCGTGGGGAACGGGGCCGGGTTTCTCTCTGTATAATCCCGGCGTGGGGAACGGGGCCGGGTTTCTCTCTGTATAATCCCGGCGTGGGGAACGGGGCCGGGTTTCTCTCTGTAGCGTCCCGGCGTGAGGAACGGGGCCGGGTTACTCTCTGTAGCGTCCCTGCGTGGGGAACGGGGCCGAGTTACTCTCTGTAGCGTCCCTGCGTGGGGAACGGGGCCGGGTTACTCTTTGCAGCGTCCCGGCGTGGGGAACGGGGCCGGGTTTCTCTCTGTAGCCTCCCGGCGTGGGGAACAGGGCCGGGTTTCTCTCTGTAGCCTCCCGGCGTGGGGAACGGGGCCGGGTTTCTCTCTGTATTGTCCCGGCGTGGGGAACGTGGCCGGGTTTCTCTCTGTATTGTCCCGGCTTGGGGAACGGGGCCGGGTTTCTCTCTGTAGCGTCCCTGCGTGGGGAACGGGGCCGGGTTACTCTCTGTAGTGTCCCGGCGTGGGGAACGGGGCCGGGTTACTCTCTGTAGTGTCCCGGCGTGGGGAACGGGGCCGGGTTTCTCTCTGTGGTGTCCCGGCGTGGGGAACGGGGCCGGGTTTCTCTCTGTGGTGTCCCGGCGTGGGGAACGGGGCCGGGTTACTCTCTGTAGCGTCCCTGCGTGGGGAACGGGGCCGGGTTACTCTCTGCAGCGTCCCGGCGTGGGGAACGGGGCCGGGTTTCTCTCTGTGGTGTCCCGGCGTGGGGAACGGGGCCGGGTTTCTCTCTGTGGGGTCCCGGCGTGGGGAACGGGGCCGGGTTTCTCTCTGTGGTGTCCCGGCGTGGGGAACGGGGCCGGGTTTCTCTCTGTGGTGTCCCGGCGTGGGGAACGGGGCCGGGTTACTCTCTGTGGTGTCCCGGCGTGGGGAACGGGGCCGGGTTACTCTCTGTGGTGTCCCTGCGTGGGGAACGGGGCCGGGTTACTCTCTGAGGTGTCCCGGCGTGGGGAACGGGGCAGGGTTACTCTCTGAGGTGTCCCGGCGTGGGGAACGGGGCAGGGTTACTCTCTGCGGTGTCCCGGCGTGGGGAACGGGGCCGGGTTACTCTCTGCGGTGTCCCGGCGTGGGGAACGGGGCAGGGTTACTCTCTGCGGTGTCCCTGCGTGGGGAACGGGGCCGGGTTACTCTCTGCGGTGTCCCTGCATGGGGAACGGGGCCGGGTTACTCTCTGTATAATCCCGGCGTGGGGAACGGGGCCGGGTTTCTCTCTGTAGCGTCCCGGCGTGAGGAACGGGGCCGGGTTACTCTCTGTAGCGTCCCTGCGTGGGGAACGGGGCCGAGTTACTCTCTGTAGCATCCCTGCGTGGGGAACGGGGCCGGGTTACTCTCTGCAGCGTCCCGGCGTGGGGAACGGGGCCGGGTTTCTCTCTGTAGCCTCCCGGCGTGGGGAACGGGGCCGGGTTTCTCTCTGTATTGTCCCGGCGTGGGGAACGGGGCCGGGTTTCTCTCTGTATAATCCCGGCGTGGGGAACGGGGCCGGGTTTCTCTCTGTATAATCCCGGCGTGGGGAACGGGGCCGGGTTTCTCTCTGTGGTGTCCCGGCGTGGGGAACGGGGCCGGGTTTCTCTCTGTGGTGTCCCGGCGTGGGGAACGGGGCCGGGTTTCTCTCTGTGGTGTCCCGGCGTGGGGAACGGGGCCGGGTTTCTCTCTGTGGTGTCCCGGCGTGGGGAACGGGGCCGAGTTACTCTCTGTAGCGTCCCTGCGTGGGGAACGGGGCCGGGTTACTCTCTGCGGCGTCCCGGCGTGGGGAACGGGACCGGGTTTCTCTCTGTAGCGTCCCGGCGTGGGGAACGGGGCCGGGTTTCTCTCTGTAGCGTCCCGGCGTGGGGAACGGGCCCGGGTTTCTCTCTGTAGCGTCCCGGCATGAGGAACGGGGCCGGGTTACTCTCTGTAGCGTCCCTGCGTGGGGAACGGGGCCGGGTTACTCTCTGTAGCGTCCCTGCGTGGGGAACGGGGCCGGGTTACTCTCTGTAGCGTCCCTGCGTGGGGAACGGGGCCGGGTTACTCTCTGCAGCGTCCCGGCGTGGGGAACGGGACCGGGTTTCTCTCTGTAGCGTCCCGGCGTGGGGAACGGGGCCGGGTTTCTCTCTGTAGCGTCCCGGCGTGGGGAACGGGGCCGGGTTTCTCTCTGTAGTGTCCCGGCGTGAGGAACGGGGCCGGGTTACTCTCTGTAGCGTCCCTGCGTGGGGAACGGGGCCGGGTTACTCTCTGTAGCGTCCCTGCGTGGGGAACGGGGCCGGGTTACTCTCTGCAGCGTCCCGGCGTGGGGAACGGGGCCGGGTTACTCTCTGCAGCGTCCCGGCGTGGGGAACGGGGCCGGGTTACTCTCTGTAGCGTCCCGGCGTGGGGAACGGGGCCGGGTTTCTCTCTGTAGCGTCCCGGCGTGAGGAACGGGGCCGGGTTACTCTCTGTAGCGTCCCTGCGTGGGGAACGGGGCCGGGTTACTCTCTGCAGCGTCCCGGCGTGGGGAACGGGACCGGGTTACTCTCTGTAGCGTCCCGGCGTGGGGAACGGGGCCGGGTTTCTCTCTGTAGCGTCCCGGCGTGAGGAACGGGGCCGGGTTACTCTCTGTAGCGTCCCTGCGTGGGGAACGGGGCCGGGTTACTCTCTGCAGCGTCCCGGCGTGGGGAACGGGACCGGGTTTCTCTCTGTAGCGTCCCGGCGTGAGGAACGGGGCCGGGTTTCTCTCTGTAGCGTCCCGGCGTGGGGAACGGGGCCGGGTTTCTCTCTGTAGCGTCCCGGTGTGGGGAACGGGGCCGGGTTTCTCTCTGTAGCGTCCCTGCGTGGGGAACGGGGCCGAGTTACTCTCTGTAGCGTCCCTGCGTGGGGAACGGGGCCGAGTTACTCTCTGTAGCGTCCCTGCGTGGGGAACGGGGCCGGGTTACTCTCTGCAGCGTCCCGGCGTGGGGAACGGGGCCGGGTTACTCTCTGTAGCCTCCCGGCGTGGGGAACGGGGCCGGGTTACTCTCTGCAGCGTCCCGGCGTGGGGAACGGGACCGGGTTTCTCTCTGTAGCGTCCCGGCGTGAGGAACGGGGCCGGGTTTCTCTCTGTAGCGTCCCGGCGTGGGGAACGGGGCCGGGTTTCTCTCTGTAGCCTCCCGGCGTGGGGAACGGGGCTGGGTTACTCTCTGCGGTGTCCCGGCGCGGGGAACGGGGCCGGGTTACTCTCTGCGGTGTCCCGGCGCGGGGAACGGGGCCGGGTTACTCTCTGCGGCGTCCCTGCGTGGGGAACGGGGCCGGGTTACTCTCTGCAGCGTCCCGGCGTGGGGAACGGGGCCGGGTTACTCTCTGCAGCGTCCCGGCGTGGGGAACGGGGCCGGGTTACTCTCTGCAGCGTCCCGGCGTGGGGAACGGGGCCGGGTTACTCTCTGCAGCGTCCCGGCGTGGGGAACGGGGCCGGGTTACTCTCTGCAGCCTCCCGGCGTGGGGAACGGGGCCGGGTTACTCTCTGTAGCCTCCCGGCGTGGGGAACGGGGCCGGGTTACTCTCTGTAGCCTCCCGGCGTGGGGAACGGGGCCGGGTTACTCTCTGTAGCCTCCCGGCGTGGGGAACGGGGCCGGGTTACTCTCTGCAGCGTCCCGGCGTGGGGAACGGGGCCGGGTTACTCTCTGCAGCGTCCCGGCGTGGGGAACGGGGCCGGGTTACTCTCTGCAGCGTCCCGGCGTGGGGAACGGGGCCGGGTTACTCTCTGCAGCCTCCCGGCGTGGGGAACGGGGCCGGGTTACTCTCTGTAGCCTCCCGGCGTGGGGAACGGGGCCGGGTTACTCTCTGTAGCCTCCCGGCGTGGGGAACGGGGCCGGGTTACTCTCTGTAGCCTCCCGGCGTGGGGAACGGGGCTGGGTTACTCTCTGCGGTGTCCCGGCGCGGGGAACGGGGCCGGGTTACTCTCTGTAGCGTCCCTGCGTGGGGAACGGGGCCGGGTTACTCTCTGCAGCGTCCCGGCGTGGGGAACGGGGCCGGGTTACTCTCTGTAGCCTCCCGGCGTGGGGAACGGGGCCGGGTTACTCTCTGTAGCCTCCCGGCGTGGGGAACGGGGCCGGGTTACTCTCTGCAGCGTCCCGGCGTGGGGAACGGGACCGGGTTTCTCTCTGTAGCGTCCCGGCGTGAGGAACGGGGCCGGGTTTCTCTCTGTAGCGTCCCGGCGTGGGGAACGGGGCCGGGTTTCTCTCTGTAGCCTCCCGGCGTGGGGAACGGGGCTGGGTTACTCTCTGCGGTGTCCCGGCGCGGGGAACGGGGCCGGGTTACTCTCTGCGGCGTCCCTGCGTGGGGAACGGGGCCGGGTTACTCTCTGCAGCGTCCCGGCGTGGGGAACGGGGCCGGGTTACTCTCTGCAGCGTCCCGGCGTGGGGAACGGGGCCGGGTTACTCTCTGTAGCCTCCCGGCGTGGGGAACGGGGCCGGGTTACTCTCTGTAGCCTCCCGGCGTGGGGAACGGGGCCGGGTTACTCTCTGTAGCCTCCCGGCGTGGGGAACGGGGCCGGGTTACTCTCTGTAGCCTCCCGGCGTGGGGAACGGGGCTGGGTTACTCTCTGCGGTGTCCCGGCGCGGGGAACGGGGCCGAGTTACTCTCTGTAGCGTCCCTGCGTGGGGAACGGGGCCGGGTTACTCTCTGCAGCGTCCCGGCGTGGGGAACGGGGCCGGGTTACTCTCTGTAGCCTCCCGGCGTGGGGAACGGGGCCGGGTTACTCTCTGTAGCCTCCCGGCGTGGGGAACGGGGCTGGGTTACTCTCTGCGGTGTCCCGGCGCGGGGAACGGGGCCGGGTTACTCTCTGTAGCGTCCCTGCGTGGGGAACGGGGCCGGGTTACTCTCTGCCGCGTCCCGGCGTGGGGAACGGGGCCGGGTTACTCTCTGTAGCCTCCCGGCGCGGGGAACGGGGCCGGGTTACTCTCTGTGGTGTCCCGGCGCGGGGAACGGGGCCGGGTTACTCTCTGTGGTGTCCCGGCGCGGGGAACGGGGCCGGGTTACTCTCTGTAGCGTCCCTGCGTGGGGAACGGGGCCGGGTTTCTCTCTGTAGCGTCCCTGCGTGGGGAACGGGGCCGAGTTACTCTCTGTAGCGTCCCTGCGTGGGGAACGGGGCCGGGTTACTCTCTGCAGCGTCCCGGCGTGGGGAACGGGGCCGGGTTACTCTCTGTAGCCTCCCGGCGTGGGGAACGGTGCCGGGTTACTCTCTGTAGCCTCCCGGCGTGGGGAACGGGGCCGGGTTACTCTCTGTGGTGTCCCGGCGCGGGGAACGGGGCCGGGTTACTCTCTGTAGCGTCCCTGCGTGGGGAACGGGGCCGGGTTACTCTCTGCAGCGTCCCGGCGTGGGGAACGGGGCCGGGTTACTCTCTGTAGCCTCCCGGCGTGGGGAACGGGGCCGGGTTACTCTCTGTAGCCTCCCGGCGTGGGGAACGGGGCCGGGTTACTCTCTGTGGTGTCCCGGCGCGGGGAACGGGGCCGGGTTACTCTCTGTAGCGTCCCTGCGTGGGGAACGGGGCCGGGTTACTCTTTGCGGCGTCCCGGCGTGGGGAACGGGGCCGGGTTTCTCTCTGTGGCGTCCCGGCGTGGGGAACGGGGCCGGGTTTCTCTCTGTGGTGTCCCGGCGTGGGGAACGGGGCCGGGTTACTCTCTGTGGTGTCCCGGCGTGGGGAACGGGGCCGGGTTACTCTCTGTGGTGTCCCTGCGTGGGGAACGGGGCCGGGTTACTCTCTGTGGTGTCCCTGCGTGGGGAACGGGGCCGGGTTACTCTCTGAGGTGTCCCGGCGTGGGGAACGGGGCAGGGTTACTCTCTGAGGTGTCCCGGCGTGGGGAACGGGGCAGGGTTACTCTCTGCGGTGTCCCGGCGTGGGGAACGGGGCCGGGTTACTCTCTGCGGTGTCCCGGCGTGGGGAACGGGGCAGGGTTACTCTCTGCGGTGTCCCTGCGTGGGGAACGGGGCCGGGTTACTCTCTGCGGTGTCCCTGCGTGGGGAACGGGGCCGGGTTACTCTCTGTATAATCCCGGCGTGGGGAACGGGGCCGGGTTTCTCTCTGTAGCGTCCCGGCGTGAGGAACGGGGCCGGGTTACTCTCTGTAGCGTCCCTGCGTGGGGAACGGGGCCGAGTTACTCTCTGTAGCGTCCCTGCGTGGGGAACGGGGCCGGGTTACTCTCTGCAGCGTCCCGGCGTGGGGAACGGGGCCGGGTTTCTCTCTGTAGCCTCCCGGCATGGGGAACGGGGCCGGGTTTCTCTCTGTATTGTCCCGGCGTGGGGAACGGGGCCGGGTTTCTCTCTGTAGCGTCCCTGCGTGGGGAACGGGGCCGGGTTACTCTCTGCGGTGTCCCTGCGTGGGGAACGGGGCCGGGTTACTCTCTGCGGTGTCCCTGCGTGGGGAACGGGGCCGGGTTACTCTCTGTATAATCCCGGCGTGGGGAACGGGGCCGGGTTTCTCTCTGTAGCGTCCCGGCGTGAGGAACGGGGCCGGGTTACTCTCTGTAGCGTCCCTGCGTGGGGAACGGGGCCCAGTTACTCTCTGTAGCGTCCCTGCGTGGGGAACGGGGCCGGGTTACTCTCTGCAGCGTCCCGGCGTGGGGAACGGGGCCGGGTTTCTCTCTGTAGCCTCCCGGCGTGGGGAACGGGGCCGGGTTTCTCTCTGTAGCCTCCCGGCGTGGGGAACGGGGCCGGGTTTCTCTCTGTAGCCTCCCGGCGTGGGGAACGGGGCCGGGTTTCTCTCTGTATTGTCCCGGCGTGGGGAACGTGGCCGGGTTTCTCTCTGTAGCGTCCCTGCGTGGGGAACGGGGCCGGGTTACTCTCTGCGGCGTCCCTGCGTGGGGAACGGGGCCGGGTTACTCTCTGCGGCGTCCCGGCGTGGGGAACGGGGCAGGGTTATTCTCTGCGGCGTCCCGGCGTGGGGAACGGGGCCGGGTTACTCTCTGCGGTGTCCCGGCGTGGGGAACGGGGCCGGGTTACTCTCTGCGGTGTCCCGGCGTGGGGAACGGGGCCGGGTTACTCTCTCTAGCGTCCCTGCGTGGTGAACGGGGCCGGGTTACTCTCTGCGGTGTCTCGGCGTGGGGAACGGGGCCGGGTTACTCTCTGCGGTGTCCCGGCGTGGGGAACGGGGCCGGGTTACTCTCTGCGGTGTCCCGGCGTGGGGAACGGGGCCGGGTTTCTCTCTGCGGTGTCCCGGCGTGGGGAACGGGGCCGGGTTTCTCTCTGCGGTGTCCTGGCGTGGGCAACGGGGCCGGGTTACTCTCTGCGGTGTCTCGGCGTGGGGAACGGGGCCGGGTTACTCTCTGCGGCGTCCCGGCGTGGGGAACGGGGCAGGGTTATTCTTTGCGGCGTCCCTGCGTGGGGAACGGGGCCGAGTTACTCTCTGTAGCGTCCCTGCGTGGGGAACGGGGCCGGGTTACTCTCTGCAGCGTCCCGGCGTGGGGAACGGGGCCGGGTTTCTCTCTGTAGCCTCCCGGCGTGGGGAACGGGGCCGGGTTTCTCTCTGTAGCCTCCCGGCGTGGGGAACGGGGCCGGGTTTCTCTCTGTAGCCTCCTGGCGTGGGGAACGGGGCCGGGTTTCTCTCTGTATTGTCCCGGCGTGGGGAACGTGGCCGGGTTTCTCTCTGTATTGTCCCGGCGTGGGGAACGTGGCCGGGTTTCTCTCTGTAGCGTTCCGGCGTGGGGAACGGGGCCGGGTTACTCTCTGTAGCCTCCCGGCGTGGGGAACGGGGCCGGGTTACTCTCTGTGGTGTCCCGGCGCGGGGAACGGGGCCGGGTTACTCTCTGTAGCGTCCCTGCGTGGGGAACGGGGCCGGGTTACTCTCTGCAGAGTCCCGGCGTGGGGAACGGGGCCGGGTTACTCTCTGCAGAGTCCCGGCGTGGGGAACGGGGCCGGGTTTCTCTCTGCGGTGTCCTGGCGTGGGGAACGGGGCCGGGTTTCTCTCTGCGGGGTCCCGGCGTGGGGAACGGGGCCGGGTTACTCTCTGTGGTGTCCCGGCGCGGGGAACGGGGCCGGGTTACTCTCTGTGGTGTCCCGGCGCGGGGAACGGGGCCGGGTTACTCTCTGTAGCGTCCTTGCGTGGGGAACGGGGCCGGGTTACTCTCTGCAGAGTCCCGGCGTGGGGAACGGGGCCGGGTTTCTCTCTGCGGTGTCCCGGCGTGGGGAACGGGGCCGGGTTTCTCTCTGCGGGGTCCCGGCGTGGGGAACGGGGCCGGGTTTCTCTCTGCGGTGTCCCGGCGTGGGGAACGGGGCCGGGTTTCTCTCTGCGGTGTCCCGGCGTGGGGAACGGGGCCGGGTTACTCTCTGTGGTGTCCCGGCGTGGGGAACGGGGCCGGGTTACTCTCTGTGGCGTCCCGGCGTGGGGAACGGGGCCGGGTTACTCTCTGTGGCGTCCCGGCGTGGGGAACGGGGCCGGGTTACTCTCTGTGGCGTCCCGGCGTGGGGAACGGGGCCGGGTTTCTCTCTGTGGCGTCCCGGCGTGGGGACCGGGGCCGGGTTACTCTCTGTGGCGTCCCGGCGTGGGGAACGGGGCCGGGTTACTCTCTGTGGCGTCCCGGCGTGGGGACCGGGGCCGGGTTACTCTCTGTGGTGTCCCTGCGTGGGGAACGGGGCCGGGTTACTCTCTGAGGTGTCCCGGCGTGGGGAACGGGGCAGGGTTACTCTCTGCGGCGTCCCTGCGTGGGGAACGGGGCCGGGTTACTCTCTGCGGCGTCCCTGCGTGGGGAACGGGGCCGGGTTACTCTCTGTGGTGTCCCTGCGTGGGGAACGGGGCCGGGTTACTCTCTGAGGTGTCCCGGCGTGGGGAACGGGGCAGGGTTATTCTTTGCGGCGTCCCGGCGTGGGGAACGGGGCCGGGTTACTCTCTGCGGTGTCCCGGCGTGGGGAACGGGGCCGGGTTACTCTCTGCGGCGTCCCGGCGTGGGGAACGGGGCAGGGTTATTCTTTGCGGCGTCCCGGCGTGGGGAACGGGGCCGGGTTACTCTCTGCGGTGTCCCGGCGTGGGGAACGGGGCCGGGTTACTCTCTGTGGTGTCCCGGCGTGGGGAACGGGGCCGGGTTTCTCTCTGTAGCGTCCCGGCGTGGGGAACGGGGCCGGGTTACTCTCTGTGGTGTCCCGGCGTGGGGAACGGGGCCGGGTTACTCTCTGTGGTGTCCCTGCGTGGGGAACGGGGCCGGGTTACTCTCTGTGGTGTCCCTGCGTGGGGAACGGGGCCGGGTTACTCTCTGAGGTGTCCCGGCGTGGGGAACGGGGCAGGGTTACTCTCTGCGGCGTCCCTGCGTGGGGAACGGGGCCGGGTTACTCTCTGCGGCGTCCCGGCGTGGGGAACGGGGCAGGGTTACTATCTGCGGCGTCTCTGCGTGGGGAACGGGGCCGGTTTACTCTCTGCGGCGTCCCGGCGTGGGGAACGGGGCAGGGTTATTCTCTGCGGCGTCCCGGCGTGGGGAACAGGGCTGGATTACTCTCTGCGGCGTCCCGGCGTGGGGAACGGGGCCGGGTTACTCTCTGCGGTGTCCCGGCGTGGGGAACGGGGCCGGGTTACTCTCTGTGGTGTCCCGGCGTGGGGAACGGGGCCGGGTTACTCTCTGTAGCCTCCCGGCGTGGGGAACGGGGCCGGGTTTCTCTCTGTGGCGTCCCGGCGTGGGGAACTGGGCCGGGTTACTCTCTGTAGCCTCCCGGCGTGGGGAACGGGGCCGGGTTTCTCTCTGTATTGTCCCGGCGTGTGGAACGGGGCCGGGTTTCTCTCTGTAGCGTCCCTGCGTAGGGAACGGGGCCGGGTTTCTCTCTGCGGCGTCCCTGCGTGGGGAACGGGGCCGGGTTACTCTCTGCGGCGTCCCGGCGTGGGGAACGGGAAAGGGTTATTCTCTGCGGCCTCCCGGCGTGGGGTACGGGGCCGGGTTACTCTCTGTGGCCTCCCGGCGTGGGGAACGGGGCCGGGTTACTCTCTGTGGTGTCCCGGCGCGGGGAACGGGGCCGGGTTACTCTCTGTAGCGTCCCTGCGTGGGGAATGGGGCCGGGTTACTCTCTGCAGAGTCCCGGCGTGGGGAACGGGGCCGGGTTTCTCTCTGTGGTGTCCCGGCGTGGGGAACGGGGCCGGGTTTCTCTCTGTGGTGTCCCGGCGTGGGGAACGGGTCCGGGTTTCTCTCTGTGGTGTCCCGGCGTGGGGAACGGGGCCGGGTTTCTCTCTGTGGTGTCCCGGCGTGGGGAACGGGGCCGGGTTACTCTCTGTGGGGTCCCGGCGTGGGGAACCGGGCCGGGTTACTCTCTGCAGAGTCCCGGCGTGGGGAACGGGGCCGGGTTTCTCTCTGCGGTGTCCCGGCGTGGGGAACGGGGCCGGGTTTCTCTCTGTGGTTTCCCGGCGTGGGGAACGGGGCCGGGTTTCTCTCTGTGGTGTCCCGGCGTGGGGAACGGGGCCGGGTTACTCTCTGTGGGGTCCCGGCGTGGGGAACGGGGCCGGGTTACTCTCTGCAGAGTCCCGGCGTGGGGAACGGGGCCGGGTTTCTCTCTGCGGTGTCCCGGCGTGGGGAACGGGGCCGGGTTTCTCTCTGTGGGGTCCCGGTGTGGGGAACGGGGCCGGGTTTCTCTCTGTGGTGTCCCGGCGTGGGGAACGGGGCCGGGTTTCTCTCTGTGGTGTCCCGGCGTGGGGAACGGGGCCGGGTTACTCTCTGTGGTGTCCCGGCGTGGGGAACGGGGCCGGGTTACTCTCTGTGGTGTCCCGGCGTGGGGAACGGGGCCGGGTTACTCTCTGTGGTGTCCCGGCGTGGGGAACGGGGCCGGGTTACTCTCTGTGGTGTCCCGGCGTGGGGAACGGGGCCGGGTTACTCTCTGTGGTGTCCCGGCGTGGGGAACGGGGCCGGGTTTCTCTCTGTGGCGTCCCGGCGTGGGGACCGGGGCCGGGTTACTCTCTGTGGCGTCCCGGCGTGGGGAACGGGGCCGGGTTACTCTCTGTGGTGTCCCTGCGTGGGGAACCGGGCCGGGTTACTCTCTGAGGTGTCCCGGCGTGGGGAACGGGGCAGGGTTACTCTCTGCGGCGTCCCTGTGTGGGGAACGGGGCCGGGTTACTCTCTGCGGCGTCCCGGCGTGGGGAACGGGGCAGGGTTATTCTTTGCGGCGTCCCGGCGTGGGGAACGGGGCCGGGTTACTCTCTGCGGTGTCCCTGCGTGGGGAACGGGGCCGGGTTACTCTCTGTGGTGTCCCTGCGTGGGGAACGGGGCTGGGTTACTCTCTGAGGTGTCCCGGCGTGGGGAACGGGGCAGGGTTACTCTCTGCGGCGTCCCTGCGTGGGGAACGGGGCCGGGTTACTCTCTGCGGCGTCCCGGCGTGGGGAACGGGGCAGGGTTATTCTCTGCGGCGTCCCTGCGTGGGGACCGGGGCCGGGTTACTCTCTGCGGCGTCCCGGCGTGGGGAACGGGGCCGGGTTACTCTCTGTGGCGTCCCTGCGTGGGGAACGGGGCCGGGTTACTCTCTGAGGTGTCCCGGCGTGGGGAACGGGGCCGGGTTACTCTCTGTGGCGTCCCTGCGTGGGGAACCGGGCCGGGTTACTCTCTGAGGTGTCCCGGCGTGGGGAACGGGGCAGGGTTACTCTCTGCGGCGTCCCTGCGTGGGGAACGGGGCCGGGTTACTCTCTGCGGCGTCCCGGCGTGGGGAACGGGGCAGGGTTATTCTCTGCGGCGTCCCGGCGTGGGGACCGGGGCCGGGTTACTCTCTGCGGCGTCCCGGCGTGGGGAACGGGGCCGGGTTACTCTCTGCGGCGTCCCTGCGTGGGGAACGGGGCCGGGTTACTCTCTGTGGTGTCCCTGCGTGGGGAACGGGGCCGGGTTACTCTCTGAGGTGTCCCAGCGTGGGGACCGGGGCCGGGTTACTCTCTGCGGTGTCCCGGCGTGGGGAACGGGGCCGGGTTACTCTCTGTGGTGTCCCTGCGTGGGGAACGGGGCCGGGTTATTCTCTGTGGTGTCCCTGCGTGGGGAACGGGGCCGGGTTACTCTCTGAGGTGTCCCGGCGTGGGGAACGGGGCAGGGTTACTATCTGCGGCGTCCCTGCGTGGGGAACGGGGCCGGTTTACTCTCTGCGGCGTCCCGGCGTGGGGAACGGGGCAGGGTTATTCTCTGCGGCGTCCCGGCGTGGGGAACGGGGCCGGATTACTCTCTGCGGCGTCCCGGCGTGGGGAACGGGGCCGGATTACTCTCTGCGGCGTCCCGGCGTGGGGAACGGGGCCGGGTTACTCTCTGTGGTGTCCCGGCGTGGGGAACGGGGCCGGGTTACTCTCTGTAGCCTCCCGGCGTGGGGAACGGGGCCGGGTTTCTCTCTGTGGCGTCCCGGCGTGGGGAACGGGGCCGGGTTACTCTCTGTAGCCTCCCGGCGTGGGGAACGGGGCCGGGTTTCTCTCTGTATTGTCCCGGCGTGTGGAACGGGGCCGGGTTTCTCTCTGTAGCGTCCCTGCGTAGGGAACGGGGCCGGGTTACTCTCTGCGGCGTCCCTGCGTGGGGAACGGGGCCGGGTTACTCTCTGCGGCGTCCCGGCGTGGGGAACGGGAAAGGGTTATTCTCTGCGGCCTCCCGGCGTGGGGAACGGGGCCGGGTTACTCTCTGTGGCCTCCCGGCGTGGGGAACGGGGCCGGGTTACTCTCTGTGGTGTCCCGGCGCGGGGAACGGGGCCGGGTTACTCTCTGTAGCGTCCCGGCGTGGGGAACGGGGCCGGGTTTCTCTCTGTGGTGTCCCGGCGTGGGGAACGGGGCCGGGTTTCTCTCTGTGGTGTCCCGGCGTGGGGAACGGGGCCGGGTTACTCTCTGTGGGGTCCCGGCGTGGGGAACGGGGCCGGGTTTCTCTCTGTGGTGTCCCGGCGTGGGGAACGGGGCCGGGTTTCTCTCTGTGGTGTCCCGGCGTGGGGAACGGGGCCGGGTTACTCTCTGTGGTGTCCCGGCGTGGGGAACGGGGCCGGGTTTCTCTCTGTAGTGTCCCGGCGTGGGGAACGGGGCCAGGTTTCTCTCTGTAGTGTCCCGGCGTGTGGAACGGGGCCGGGTTTCTCTCTGTAGTGTCCCGGCGTGGGGAACGGGGCCGGGTTACTCTCTGTAGTGTCCCGGCGCTGGGAACGGGGCCGGGTTACTCTCTGTAGTGTCCCGGCGCAGGGAACGGGGCCGGCAGCGCTCGAAACTAACGGTGTCCCGACGTCCCGGGGACCATAAAAAAGTCATCGGGACAGAAAATTATCATATCTGGGACAATCCCGGGACAATGGAAAAAAATGGATCTAGAAAAAAAGTTCTACATTAATATTATTTACAAAGCCGTAAACCGTACGTAGACATTCACCTAATTTGTCAATTTTAATTTTAAAACGTTAACAGCGAAAAATACGTAGTAGCTACACTTTCGATGCACCTGCATCCGTAGGCTACAGAGCAGCGCATTCTGTTCTTGAATCTTCGGCCGGAGTCCGCATTATATGGACTTGGAATGGAATTGCTACCGCACACGCTGCACCGACTCTTGCCAGAACAAAAATGCTTAAGTGGTTGAAGCGGACCGACCGCGGGGAAGAAACTGAAAGCCCAGACATAACGTCTCCGGGACCTTCAGGATCCAAAGTGTCATCGCCTGGTCTGCAGGCAACGCTAGCAACTGAATGAACTTAATGAACACTGTTAGACACGTTATAAAATACAACAGGAATGATGTGGATGATATTGACGGAAGATACCGTTCAACAGAATAAGTGAGTTTTCTTGGTGTCTTTCTCATTCAGAAAGTTTAGTCAGTCAGCAGCACAACTCGGCTCGGACCTGGCACTATGTTGATGTTGCTAACATTTGCACCCACGTTTCGGCAGCGAAAGTTCATAAAAATGGATAACGGAAAGTTCATAAAATGGATAACGGTAATGGATAACGGAAAGTTCATAAAAATGGATAACGGTAATGGTGAAAATTATAAGTTGGCCTTATAAGTGCCAACAGATATTTGAGGTATAAGTAGATGAAATGAACATGAAAGGGGTCTTATTTTCAACTAAAGTGTACTGCAGATGTAGGGAGTTGAAACATTTTCTGAACGAGCTAGTTGGCCCCTTTAAATAAACAGGTATCTATTCATACAGTGAGATCGCCAAAGTTTAATAAACTGAAAATGCAATAACTAATTTTGAAGTAGATGTATAGGACATGTGTCACTTCTGTCTTGTGACTTATTGTAAAAATATAAAGGGTTCAAAATCGCATAGTTACAAATGTAATAGTAACTTCATATGATAATATTAACCACTGGTTATTTCAGAGAGGAAAAAAATGGGGACACTATTGCTTCCATTCGGGACAATACAACACAGAATTCGGGACCACTGGGGGACACAAAGAAAAAAAGTTAATTTCGAGCCCTGGGGCCCGGGTTTCTCTCTGTGGTGTCCCGGCGCGGGGAACGGGGCCGGGTTACTCTCTGTGGTGTCCCGGCGTGGGGAACGGGGCCGGGTTACTCTCTGTGGTGTCCCGGCGTGGGGAACGGGACCGGGTTACTCTCTGTGGTGTCCCGGCGTGGGGAACGGGGCCGGGTTTCTCTCTGTGGTGTCCCGGCGTGGGGAACGGGACCGGGTTACTCTCTGTGGTGTCCCGGCGTGGGGAACGGGGCCGGGTTTCTCTCTGTGGTGTCCCGGCGCGGGGAACGGGGCCGGGTTACTCTCTGTGGTGTCCCGGCGTGGGGAACGGGGCCGGGTTTCTCTCTGTGGTGTCCCGGCGCGGGGAACGGGGCCGGGTTTCTCTCTGTGGTGTCCCGGCGCGGGGAACGGGGCCGGGTTTCTCTCTGTGGTGTCCCGGCGCGGGGAACGGGGCCGGGTTTCTCTCTGTGGTGTCCCGGCGTGGGGAACGGGGCGGGGTTACTCTCTGTGGTGTCCCGGCGTGGGGAACGGGGCGGGGTTACTCTCTGTGGTGTCCCGGCGTGGGGAACGGGGCCGGGTTTCTCTCTGTGGTGTCCCGGCGTGGGGAACGGGGCCGGGTTTCTCTCTGTGGTGTCCCGGCGTGGGGAACGGGGCCGGGTTTCTCTCTGTAGTGTCCCGGCGTGAGGAACGGGGCCGGGTTACTCTCTGTAGTGTCCCGGCGTGAGGAACGGGGCCGGGTTACTCTCTGTAGTGTCCCTGCGTGGGGAACGGGGCCGGGTTACTCTCTGTAGTGTCCCTGCGTGGGGAACGGGGCCGGGTTACACTCTGTAGTGTCCCTGCGTGGGGAACGGGGCCGGGTTACTCTCTGTAGTGTCCCGGCGTGGGGAACGGGGCCGGGTTACTCTCTGTAGTGTCCCGGCGTGGGGAACGGGGCCGGGTTACTCTCTGTAGTGTGCCGGCGTGAGGAACGGGGCCGGGTTACTCTCTGTAGTGTCCCGGCGTGGGGAACGGGGCCGGGTTACTCTCTGTAGTGTCCCGGCGTGGGGAACGGGGCCGGGTTTCTCTCTGTAGTGTGCCGGCGTGAGGAACGGGGCCGGGTTACTCTCTGTAGTGTCCCGGCGTGGGGAACGGGGCCGGGTTTCTCTCTGTAGTGTCCCGGCGTGGGGAACGGGGCCGGGTTTCTCTCTGTAGTGTCCCGGCGTGGGGAACGGGGCCGGGTTACTCTCTGTAGTGTCCCGGCGTGGGGAACGGGGCCGGGTTACTCTCTGTAGTGTCCCGGCGTGGGGAACGGGGCCGGGTTACTCTCTGTAGTGTCCCGGCGTGGGGAACGGGGCCGGGTTTCTCTCTGTAGTGTCCCGGCGTGCGGAACGGTGCCGGCTTTCTCTCTGTGGTGTCCCGGCGTGGGGAACGGGGCCGGGTTACTCTCTGTGGTGTCCCGGCGTGGGGAACGGGGCCGGGTTTCTCTCTGTGGTGTCCCGGCGTGGGGAACGGGGCCGGGTTTCTCTCTGTGGTGTCCCGGCGTGGGGAACGGGGCCGGGTTTCTCTCTGTGGTGTCCCGGCGTGGGGAACGGGGCCGGGTTTCTCTCTGTGGTGTCCCGGCGTGGGGAACGGGGCCGGGTTTCTCTCTGTGGTGTCCCGGCGTGGGGAACGGGGCCGGGTTTCTCTCTGTGGTGTCCCGGCGTGGGGAACGGGGCCGGGTTTCTCTCTGTGGTGTCCCGGCGTGGGGAACGGGGCCGGGTTTCTCTCTGTGGTGTCCCGGCGTGGGGAACGGGGCGGGGTTTGGGCTCAGACCTTTACACATGTAGTGCAGTCTGTAGGGTGCTGTGGGGTAGGGGCCAACTGATACCGTGTGTGTGTGTGTGTGTGTGTGTGTGTGTGTGCAGCGCACTACCGGTTCGTGGTGCTGTTCTTTAACTGCATGCTGACATTCGGCTCATACTTCTGCTTCGACATCCCCAGTGTCCTTCAGCAACAGTTCCAGGGGGTGAGACACACACACACTCTCTCACACACACACACTCTCTCTCTCTCTCTCTCTCTCTCTCTCTCTCTCTCTCTCTCTCTCACACACACACACACACACACTCCCTTTCTCTGACTCTCTCTCTCTCTCTCTCTCTGTCTGTGGCAGAACCTGACGTGTGTGAACTCCACGCTGAGGAATGGGACGGCGTGTGTGGAGGGACTCGGTATGACCCCACAGGAGTACAATCTGCTGTACGCCGTCTACGCGTGGACGTGAGTGTGAACACACACACACACACACTGACATGGAGCTGTGGTTAAATGTGTGTGTTTGTTTTACAGAAATGCTGTAGTGGTGATCTTGGCAGGATTCCTGATTGACAAACTGGGCAACCGCTGTGAGTTTTGTGTGTTCCGCCAGTTGTTTCTGTGATGGGAGTACTGTGTTTATCTGCTGCTTGTCCCTGTTGAATTCTCTGCTCACCTGGTGATTGTTAGGTGTGTGTGCTGCTGCTGCTGCTGCTTGTGTTTACATCTGCTTTGTTACTCGACGGGATTTGCCCATCAGTTTTGATTGCGTGAGCAATCAGCTGTTTTTATTTGCCAATTAGCTGGGCTTTTAGTGTGGTTTCGAGTGACGCTCCTTCCCAAAATCTCTCCCCGTCTCCTACATCTCTCATAACCTGCTCATCATGTGTCTCGACTCCATTCCTGTTTGTTCTCTCACCCACAAAAGGCACTTCATCATTATGGCCCCCCACAAGGACAGTGCCTCCGCAGCTTCATCTCCCCTTCAGCTGCCTTCTGGATCGCTGCTGGACTATGGAGCTGCCAGTCTGCCACACAGAAGGCTGACTTCATCTCTGGCCACGCCTCCTTCCTGCCCCTCCACGCCTTTGCACTGACAGAGACCTGGATTTCACCTGCAGCCCTCCCCACCTCCTTCTCCTTCTCTCACACCCTTCGCCCGTCTGATTGTCGTGGTGGTGGCACTGGTTTGTTGATCTCTGTCATGGAAGTTCTCATCTCTTCCACTCTTTTGAATTTCATTCCATTTCAGTCTCTTCTCCTGTTAAAGGTGCCCTTCCACCAAAAGCGTTTAACACTGGCTCTTTTTGAAATGCCATAGTTCACTCCGAGTTGCATCTGCATGCTGCATGTGAAAATGTAATTCTACCCCCATTCCCTGTATTACCTTATGAAAGAAAATAGTCGGAAAAATGAGCGGATCTGAAAAAGCCATACGATCTTACGTCACTTCATAAATTAGTATTCATGGCCTCGCCCACCTTGGCTTGCGACCGCCCACGGGAAGGAAGTTGGGATTTAAGCGCGAGGAGAAAGAGCAGAGCCCATCTCGTCAGTAGCTAACGAAGAGGACCTAACAGCAAGTTGAAAACATGGCTGAACAAGTTCGTGCCTGTGTTATTTGTGGCAGTAACACATCAACGTTGCATTTCTTGCCCAAGACAGAAGAGCTGAAGAAGAAATGGTTGGAATTTATGTTTGGAACACCACCAGCGCAGTGTAATGCAGCGTTAGTGCTGTGTTCTGATCATTTCAACCACAGGGACTTTTCAAACTTCGGTGCCTTCAGTAGTGGTTTTGCTTCGAGGTTGTTTTTAATACCTGGATCTGCACCGTCAAGACGATCGACCACCAGCTCACAAGCTGTCAGTAAAACATGAACTTTTTGTTCGAAGGTTTTTGTTACAGAACAGCATGTTCATATTCTCCACGTTAGCATGCATGACATGGTCACAAGCTCGGCAGGGATGAGAGTTTCCCACTTTTTCTGAGTAAAAAACGACCTTTTTATATTATGCCAAATCCGTTGAGAATGTTTTTTATTAATTTCGGGGGGTTGGGGTGTGTTCCTTCACGCTGTTCAAACTTTATTAACTTCAACGATGTTTACACATTATTTGTAAGTCGCCATCTTTAGTCTCGTTTAAATCTCGTTGAATGTGATGTAAAATTCGTGTTATCTACATTGTTATTGGTCAAAACATCGATGTCGAGACCATAATAGCCAATCAAAACAGTTTTTACAAAGACACCCACATCCTTTTTTTTTTTAAGTCACTCATTCATTTTATTCGTTTGTTTGTTCAGTAAAAACCCAAACATTTGTTGAATTTATCTTCTTATTTCCTCGTGTCGCACATCAATGAGGTCAGTGCACGGTATTTCAGGGCTTTTTCTAGAAAAATTTAGTATGAGGGCGCTCACCATGGCGAGGGAGTGAAACGACGGGGGGGGGGGATGGTGCCGGTTGTCCGTCCCCCCCTCTGCCGTGCAAAGCCTTTGAAAAATTGAGGCTACAATGGGACATTCTGAGGCTATCTGAGAGGGAAATTGTCTGTCAACACTGAAAAAGAAAAAAGTAATCTTCTTCTGCCCCGGACAGTCCTTGGCTTTCTTCCGTTTCGTGCTGCGGGATGACATCTTTAAATGCCCAAGTGTCAACAAAAACAACTCGCAAACTACTTCTGTCAAAAGCTCCCGCGCCGGTGGGTGAAAGGTCATTCAGTCTCGAGAAATCTCGCTCTACAAGTCAGCTGACCTTGTATGTAACCCATGTCAAATCTCGCGAGAGCAGCCGCGACAAGTAAACAACTAAACAACATGGCGCCTCAGTCTGGAAAACGCCAATTCGGATCGTTTTTGCACCGTCTGGCGGTGTATCTACTATGATTGGAATATTTTTGGAGCAATTATAACGTATTTGATGATCAGACACATTATCACGTGGTGTTGCTGGGATGTTTTCATGGAGAAAAGATCGTGCAGTAGTATATAAGTGCATGTCCTAAGTGTGACTTGGGGTTCAGTCGGCATTTCGGTATGGAGGCGCACGCCGAGAGTAAGAGGGCGCAGCGCCCCTGTTCCCCGGTTTAGACGAAAGCCTGGTATTTTTTTTCCCTTCGCGGTTTGTTCCTTCTCTCTTGCCGTAGTAAGACACCCACATCCGCTTGTTCTGACCCACTGGAGGGAGCGTCACAGTGCTGTTAGCCAATCAGAGGTAACACGTTTACATGTCATGAATATCAGTGAGTAAGAGCTGAAATCCTGTTGTTCTCCCGCCACCCACTCCTCCACCAAACTAGAACAGCCTGAAACAGGAGAACCACAGCATTTTTTTTTTCACCAAAACCGGCTCACAGGGCATTCATTCATACTAGAGACCACCGCACAGTTAATGAAAAAACGATGCAATGAGACCTTTAACCTTTTTGTCATTGTTGTTGTTTGTCACCCTCCTGGCTCTGTGGGATGTTTCTTTGATGAACTGGACATCTTACTCAGCTCCTTCCCAGAAGATGGGACACTACTGATGTTCCTGGGAGACTTCAACCTCCACCTCGACGCCTCCCACTCTGCTGCCTTCCTTCCCCTACTCCACTCATTTGACCTCTCTGTGCTGAAATCTCCTTCAACCCATAAAGCTGGCAACCTTCTAAACCTGGTCTTCCTCCGAAACTGCTCTGCCTCAGATCCCACAGTTACCCCTCTCCATCTGTCTGACTACCACTTCATTTCATTCTTCCTCCCTCTTCCTCTCCACCCATCATCCCCACTGTTACAGTCTGTCGTAACCTCCGCTCTCTCCCCCTCCTCTCTTGCCTCCTCGGTCACTGTCTCCTTCCCCCTGCTTGAATCCTTTACCAGTCTCCCCATGGAATCTCCTGCATCCTCCCTGTTCTCTCTCTCATCACTGGACACATTATCCCCTCTTGTCTCCAGGCCAGCAAGATCTTCCCCTCCTAGTCCCTGGATGTCCGGAACACTTTGCTCCGACAGAATCGGTCTCCGTGCAGCAGAGAGGAAGTGGAGGAAATCCAGGGCCCCTGCTGACCTGTCCCACTACCAGTCCCTCCTTGCTGAGTTCACAGCCTCACTCAAATCAGCCAAGATCAAGTTTTATCACTCCAAAATTCATACTTCCCTCTCCAACCCTTGTCAACTGTTTTTTCTGTTTTCTCTCCACCAGCTGCACCTCAGTCCTCCATCACTGCAGAGGACTTTGCAGTCTTTTTTTTGAGGAGATCATAGCCATTCACAACGCCTGCCTCCCACTCCCTGTCTCTTCCCCCTTGCTCTCTGCTTTTTCCCTTCTTTCCACTTCAGATGCCTCCCATCTCCTGCTCCAAGCCCCACCTGTGCCCTTGACCTTCTCCCCTCCTCTCTCTTCCAGACCATCACTCCAGACATCCTCCCATTATCACCTCCCTCATCAATTCCTCCTTGTCCTCCTGATGCTTTCCCTCCAGCTTCAAACGGGCCCACATCAGTCCTCTGCTTTAAAAAAAAAAAACCTTAGACCTCTGTCATCCAGAGTTACTGCCCTGTTTCTCTTCTACCCTTCTTGTCAAAGACACTTGAACATGCTGTTGCTAACCAACTCTCTTCTTTTCTCTCATGGAACTACCTCCTGGATCTTCACCAGTCTGGCTTCTGAGCCGGACACTCAACCGAGACTGTGCTTCTCTCTGTCAGTGAGGTACTTAATGCAGCACGTGCTGCCTCCCTCTACTTGATCTTTCTGCTGCATTTGACATTGTTGATCACTCCATCCTCCTGTCATCCTTATCAGCTCGAGGGATCTGTGGGACAGCCAGAGACTCGTTCAAGTCCTACCTCTCCAGTTGCTCCTTCTAGTTTACCTGGTCTGGTACTGTATCAGCACCACGCCCATTTACCACTGGCATTCCTCAAGGTTCAGTCCTTGGTCTGCTTCTCTTCTCCCTCTACACTCAGTCTCTCAGCCTGATTATCTCTGGTCATGGTCTGTCTATCCTACCACTGTTGTTATGATGACACCCAACTGTTTCTCTCTTTTCCTCCTTCTGACACAGATCTCTGCTCACATCTCTGCTTGCCTGTGTGACATCCAGAGCTGGATGGACAACGATCACCTGAAGCTCAGCCCAAGCAAGACAGAGGTAATCTACATTCCTGCTCCATCCCTGGACGTTGTCCTTTCCATGGGGCACATCTCTAGGTCTCTTTCCTCCAGTCCAAAGAACCTAGGGGTCGTGTTCGACGGCAAACTCTCCTCCTCAGCGAACATCGCTGCAGTGACCTGGATGTGTAGGTTCCTCCTCGACAACATCTGAAGGATTCGCTCTTTTCTTACCACCTACTTTACTCAGCTCCTGGTCCAAGCGCTGATCCGCTCCCACTTGGACTACTGCAACTCTCTCCTTGCTGACCTTCCAGCTTCTGCCATCAGACCCCTGCAGCTCATCCAGAACACTGCAGCTCCCCTGGTCTACAACCTCCCTCATTCTTCCCATGTTACGCCTCTGCTTGCCGACCTGCAGTGGCTACCTATCACAGCTCGCATCAAATTTAAGACATTGGTGTGAGCTTACCAGGCTCTCAAGGGGTTAGGGCCAGCATACCTCGAGAGTCTGACCCACCCCTACACACCAGTCGGATCCCTACGCTCTGCTACTACTGGTCACCTGATCCCTCCTCCTTTCTGCTCCTGCTCAGGACTGCTGTCTGTCCTGGTTCCCTGTTGGTGGAATGACCTTCCCGTTGAGGTCAGAACTGCTGACTCCCTGACCACCTTCAAGCGCAGACTGAAGACCCGCCTTTTCAGGCTGCACTTCTCCCCTTCTTCTGTGCCCACTGTGAAACTGTTTCAGTCTAGACCAACCCTGGGTGTGTATGGTCTCGCCTGGTGTTAGCTGTTTTGAGTTCTGATTAATCACAGTATTACACGAGGTATTGCTGTCGCTTATTCAGTTGGCACTAGAACTTTCTTGTGTAGAAGTTCAGCACTTCGTGTGCCTGACTTTTGCACTCGTATGTCGCTCTGGATAAGCGCGTCTGCTAAATGCTATGTCGTGTGTGTGAGAGAGAAATACAGATAGTTCCTGAGATGTTTGTATCTACCTGTAATACATTTCTAACAACCTCTCTGTGTGTGTGTGTGTGTGTGTGTGTGTGTGTAGTCGGCGTGTTCCTTTTCTCCTTCCTGTGTGTGTTAGGTTCCTCGATCTTTGCTTTAGGATCTCATTTTAAAGGATCTCCGTACCTGCTGCCACTCATGCTGACGGGCCGCCTGCTGTTCGGCTCCGGGAACGGCTCTCTGACCAGTACGTGTACACACACACACACACACACACTTGCACGCACACAGAGTCAGTGTTTTCCCCAGAAAAAAATTAAAGCCCTAAATTCTGGCATGATAATAATACACAGACAATTGAGCGCCAATGGCGTGAAGCGAAACTAGGGGGGTCCGGGGGCGTGGGCCCCCCCCCCAGAAAAGTTTTTGAAAATGGATGCTCTCAGGTGCATTTTCAGGGTCTCTGAGAGGTTTTAGATCCATGATTATAGGATAGATTTTACCAGTGTTTCACTGATTTCTGTCCTAAATAGAATTAATGTAAACACATTTGAAATTTCACCTTGCAAGCTACTGTTTTGTTATAGATTACTGAGGCATATGATATCGTAGACTGAAAATCTACGGGGATCCCTTAATTATTTATGATCAAGTCGTGTTGTAACAAAAATGTGCATGAAAATATGACCAGTGGTTTGCTCCATCTTCTGCAATCCAGTGAAGAGAATCGATCATCATGACCTCCTGTTGATCACAAAGGGATCTGAACCTAAGACCTGCCACCTTAAAATAAGTTGCTGTATTACTATAACTGTAATGATTTAGAATGTTTTGGATGCAATTACCGTAATATATGTAGAACTAAGATGCACTGAAAAGAAAAGTAAGGCAACTGCATATTATAAAGTTTACATTTTGGCACTTTATTAAATGGACTAGATTAAGATTAAAACATATTTAAAGGAAAAGAAAACTTAATTCATACATTTAAGTTTGCAGAAAGATTATGTACTTATAAACACATTCATGAAGAGAATTTGTTAATAAGTGTCAAATGCAGCATAATTGTGAATAATAATGATGAGCGTATTTGGCAGTGTGATGTCACGGTGAGCCTTTAACGAAAGAATAATCCGGAGCCGCCTTAAGTTAAATGGATCCCAGTGACATCACACTGCCAAAAATGCTCATGATTATTATTTGAAATGATGCTGTATTTGACACATTTGGACAACTTCACTTTGTGAGAGTGTTTATAATCACAGAATCTTTCTGCAAACCCAAACTAATGGATTAAGTTTTCTACTCCTTTAAAGCAGATTAATTCTCCTTGGCTTCTGCTTGGCCCGATGTTGGGGAACCCTCTCAGTCCATCTCGCTGTCATCCATGCTGATGTGGATTAATTTGTTCAGCGAGTCTCCTCGCTTATTAAAATCAGTCGGCTTTGTCCGTCTGGTGGGGGACGACATCGGCAGCCAATGAGATCGCTTATAATGAATCGGAAAATTCCGGGATGTCTGACGTTTTCTTTCGATGTTTTTATTGGACGGTTTGAACACATGATCTTGACGTAGCCAACAGATTAGTTTGTTTACATCGTACCACGCGGACATATTACTTTGACAGAATCAACACAAACATTGGGAAAAAAAGGCCGCTTGTTTAACACAAATATCGATCGATATGTAAATGGATCTGTTATTTGCTCTCCTGTGTATCGAGTTACTTGTGGGTAGGAAATTTAGCGTATCGGTATAAATCTAAGCGTATCGGATTTTAACTAATGCCGCTTTTCCACTACAAACGCGGCTGAGCCGTGCCGTGCTGAGTCGAGCTGAGCGGGGCTGTTGGAGTTGCATTTCGACTACAACCGCGCTGAACCGTGCTGGCTGGAAGTGGGTGGACACATTGGGTGGAGTTAGCGAAAGTGGGTGGACGTCATGTGATGTCGTTAAGCAGCGCAAACAGTGACATCAGTGACAGTGGCGGAACAAGTCAGAGCCGGGCCGGGGGCGGGGCAAATGACCGGGCCCTTTATTAAAGCTTATCATAACATCATTTTAGGCTACAAAATGTCCGCAACTGCGGTGTTTACCAATTTCAACACTACCGGGTGCAACTATGTTATTTAGTACATCAAGTCCTTCAAACGAACATGTAACTCAGAAACAAAAAACATTAGGATACTGTACATGGCTCATAATAAAACATCAATAGCCTATACTGCGCACATTATTTGAAGGGCATACGAATGAGCGCTCAGAGTGGTGACAGGAAGAGTCAGAAATAAAAGGAGGGCGGTGCAAACCTCACTGAATGCACTGTGTTTACCAATTTCAACACTACGGGGTGCAACTATGTTATTTTGTACATTAAGTCCTTCAAACGAACATGTAACTCAAACAAAAAAACATTAGGCGACATACTGTACATGGCTCATAATAAAACATCAATAGCCTACTGCGCGCATTATTTGAAGGGCATACGGTGAGCCTTGCGCTCCGCGAACTCGTCCACGATGCTCTGTATTGTATTGTATTGTTTATTTTTGAATAGGGACAGATACAAAGACATAGATATCTGGAACAGTTATCTGATGTATGCATCACAGTATTTGTAGCCAAAGCTAATTCACAACACTTGTCCCTAGTTGGGCTTTTAATTAAACAAAACAAAAAAAGAGAAAATGAATATTTAAAATCTATGAGAAAAAATATATATACATAAAAATAAAATAAAAAATAATGGTCATAATAATAACAAAATTAAAAATAACAATAGCAATAGTAAAAATAAAAAGACAAATAGCAAGCTAAGTATCTAAACTAATAATTCAAACTAAATATGAGAGCAGGATTGCTGTTGAACTAGCCATTGTTTTGTTTGTTTTTTGAAAGAGAGAAGTGTAGCTATGGATTTTAAACTGTCTGGTAGAGAATTCCATAATTGTGTTCCTTTTATTGAAAAAGAGGTTTGTGCAAATGAAGTTCTACGGAATGGAACAGTGCAATTGCCTTTTGACATTGCTCGGGTGGTGGATCTAGTACCACTTTGCAGTCTTGTTATTGACTCACAGAGCAGTTGAGGAGCAGTATTATTGAGGCATTTAAAAACCAATTTAACTGTGTATAATGAAATAAAATTAGTAAAACTGAGAATCTTATATTTGTTTAAAATTTGGCAATGATGATGCCTTATTCTTTTCTTGTCTAAAACTTTGAGGGTTTGGTTATAGAGGCATTCTATGCATTTTATTGTTGTCTGGTGAGCCTGAGACCATGTGGTCAAACCGTAAGATATATGTGAGAAAATCATAGAATTCATAAAAACAAAGGCACAATTTAGAGTTAAGCAATTTCTTATCATCTTAAAACATCCTAGATTTGCCTTAATAGTCTTACACATTTTCTTTACATGACTTTTAAAGTTCAACTGATAATCCATGATTATACCCAGATATTTCACTTCGGGGACTTGCTCAATGGGCTCACCGTTAATTCTTATATCCAGGGTGTTTATTGGTTGTTTCTTTATAGAGAAACACACAGAATTTGTCTTTTTAATGTTTAAAGTTAAACAGGATGAAGCCAGCCAAAATGCTATTTTATGCAAGGTAGTATTTAGTTTCTCAGCCACAAGAGTACAGGTCTTACCAGATGCATATACCACTGTGTCATCTGCATACATCTGTAGACCTATATCTGGGCACACATCTGGTAAGTCATTGATATAAAGACTGAACAGTATAGGCCCTAAGACAGTACCTTGAGGGATCCCCGTTTCAATTTTAAGAAAATTAGAACTCACATCATTAATAGTAACACATTGCTCCCGGCCCTTTAAGTATGACTCAAACCAAGACAATGACTTTTTAGAGAAATTGAACTTAATTAGTTTTGAAATTAAAATATTGTGATTGACTGTATCAAACGCTTTTTTTAAATCTAGGAATACTGCACCGACCACATGCCCTTTGTCAAGTGATTGTTTTATTTTTTCAGTTAAATAACAAGTAGCGGATTCTGTAGAGTAGTTACATCTGAATCCGAATTGCAAAGGATGCAAATAGTGATTTGACTCAAGGTAGCGCATTAGTTGTTCTGAAACAATCTTCTCCAGGACTTTAGAAAAAACTGGAAGAAGACTAATGGGTCTATAATTAGATATAATTCCAGCATCTCCAGATTTAAAGAGTGGTATTACTTGAGCAGTTTTCCACCCATCTGGAAATTGTCCAGTTTTAACAGAAATATTAATAAGATGGGTGAGGGGTTGGACTAGGATGCTGCTGTATTTCTTGAGAAAAGCTGTGTCTAAATTATAGATGTCTTTTGAGTATGTGGTGTTTAGGTCATTTATAGCTTTTAAAACAGCAGTATAACTGACCTCTTTAAGGTGAAATGAATTCTCTTGGTCATCGATTAATGCTGTTTGGACAGCATTATTCTTACAGGGGAAACCTGAGGCAAGGTTCTTGACAGATTCTATAAAGAAATTATTAAATTCGTTTGAGACTTGTGTACTATCAGAGATGACATTTTCTCCAAATTTGAGTTTAAATTGATTTTGGGTGTTGTTACCCTCTGGATTTAATAGACTATTTAGTTGCTTCCAGATAAGCTTGCCATTCCCTTTGGCCTCTGATAAAACATGGATGTAGTAATTTGATTTGGACATTCTAAGCTGTTTAACCACCTGGTTACGCAGACTTTTATATAATTTTGAATCAATGTCACTACGAGTTTTAATAAACATTTTCAGAGTATAATCTCGCTTTTTCATCAGTTTTCGGATATCATCAGTCATCCATGGTAACTGAAATTTTTTGTGGGATTGTTTTGTCTTTTTCGTGAACTTGTCAATAATGCATACAATAGCAGATGTTAGATGATCACAGCAAGCATTTACTTGATCAAGTTGTAGGAGGTCATCCCAATTAACACCCTTTAATTCGTTCTCAAATGCAGTCATTGTTTTATGAGGAATCTTAAATCTATCGGATTTTTTGTTTTGATTTATAAACTTTGCCAATCGTTTTTTTGTGAGTTTTCTTGCAGCTAGTGTCAAATTATGATCTGACAAACCAGTGACTAAATTATAAGTTTTTATGATTCTGTCAGGCTTATTTGTAAACATTAAGTCTATTAGTGTTTGGCTGCTCTTGGTAATGCGTGTGGGGTTTTTAATCTGCTGGCTAAAATCATGTTTAAATGAGAGATCTTTAAAAAGTTTTCTACCGCGTTTGTCTAACCAATTTATATTAAAATCCCCGAATACCAGTATTTCACTGTTATGTTTAAAGTTTTTAAACAGTGCGTCTAAGTTCGCACAAAGCTTTGTAGTACACGCAGAAGGAGGGCTGTATACCACCATTATGTTAAATTGCATGTTTTGCGACAATGTGACATTAATACATAGACATTCAATATCAGCCGTCAGGGAGACTTCTTTTGCATTGAGCGAGTCCTTAACATATATAAGAACACCCCCTCCCCTCCCGAAAGTTCGGTCTCTTCTAAAACATTTATATCCCGGAACATTGATTATACTGGTTAAAATTTTTTCATGCAGCCATGTTTCACTAATACATAGAAAATCAATATTAGACTCGGACAGTAGCATTCTGATCTCATCACACTTAGGAACCAGACTTCGGATGTTTAGATGACCCCCCAAAATACCTTTAGGTTTTACCGTAGGGTCCCACACTACTTTGGCGTGATTAACAGTTTGAAAGAATAAAGTCCGTCTCTGCTTTGTCTGTGCTTGTGTTTGAAGTGATCTTACTTTAGTGGGGACAGTTGTTCCACGCCAGCCGGCACGGTCAGTTAAACAATCCAAGGCGCCTGTCGGTTCTTGTTTATTTCCAAGCTCTGCAGCCTCCACCAACCTTTCAACCATGCAGGATGGATTCACAGATCGTGCTGTTAAACTCTCCACGCCATGATGTAGATTCGGATCGCCGTAGCAGGCTCCGTCCTCGTTAGTCAAACGCGTTAGGAAACCTGCGGGTACTCCAGGTAGCGTGGGGGTGATCAGAGCCGCGACATCCATAGTAGGAAATTCCGCCGGTTGGCGAGGGAGGCCCGCCACGTTGTCAGCAGATATATCCACAGGGCCTGGGCCTGGATTGAGTTGTATGTCTCCAGCAAGCAAGATCAGGAAAAGAAGGTATGCTTTCCAATGCGATTTATTTGTTCTTATGCGCTTAGAGTAATGGACTGCCGTGCACAGACGGCGCCTTGGACCAAGGATTAAAAATGAACGATAAATGGCGAGTTGCCCATATCCAAAATTGTTCAGATGGAGTTTGTCCGGGATAAAACCCAGTGTTTGGACATTTCTTACGAGTTTTGGTGGGGATCTAGATGTTGATGATCCAAACAGACCCGTAGAGACGAGAAATGCCGCCACAGCACAGATAAACAGCAGTAGGCCTAACGTTAACAGGTAATTCAGGTGCCATTGTTCGTTTGCGTGCCGTCTCTGATGCTGTAGTTGTTTTTGTTCAACATGCACACAGGCACTACGTTTTCTAACATATTGCAGCAATGCACGTATTGTCATAAAAAGCTTATTAAAATTATATTTAAAATGCGTAAAAATATAAGTAAATCCGATAAAAAGTGCACCGATTGCAGCAAGCACGGAGCCCAACCAACCGTGCGTGTGCATGCGCGCCATGTTTTTCCTCAGTATATATATATACATATATATATATATATACATATATACATACTGAATCAGTATGTCACTGATTCAGTGATCTTTTAAGCGGTAGTCTCACGACCCGGATAGTAAACAATAAACATGGAGGACATGGAGTCGTTAGTGTTGCTGGTCTTGGTGCTGTGGCTTGTTGTCACCGACAACGCCAACAGATACTGGCAAGAGCGTATAGATGAGGCGAGGCGCATAAGGCTTCAGAAATTCTCGTAATTCGTAATTCTTCTTCTTCCGGGTTTGCGGTGTTTACAGATCCCAGCGCGCTCGCGGGGCGTGTGTGGGCGTGTGAGGACACGCCTCCTCACCAATCAGTGCACAGGGGAGTGTCTGCTCACGCCTCCAGCCTCACTCGGCACGGTTTGGCTCGCTTCAGCCCCACTCCAAAACGGTGCGAGTTTTAGGGGCTAAGCAGGGCTGAAACGAGCTGAGTCGTGCTGGTTTTTGGTAGTCGAAACGCGAGCCGTGTCGGGCTGAAGTGAGCTGAAGCGAGCTGAAGTGAGCTGAAAAAGGGTAGTGGAAAAGGGCCATATAGCGACTGAGCGTATCGGGCCCGACACGCTAAAACGCTTTGGGGAAACCCATGAGAGTACCAATCTGAGTATTAAATAAATGATCGGATTTGGAGAAACCTGCTAAAGAAAGCTCTCCCACTGACTTCACACAGGATGTCTGGAATATAAAGCGTCTGTGCAGTGCAAGGCCAGAAAACCAACAGCTCATCACCGTGACGCTGAACAGCCACGTGCGGACGATTTATCGAGGGTGAAGACACGACGTGCTACTTTAGGATGTTCACTAGAAAAGGATAATGAACTCCTCCTTTCTATTAGTCTGTGTTCACGAATAAAGAACAGATCATTCCACACTGAAATTCACTGCAGTGTAAAAACAATAAACCGCATTGCTCTTCCATCATGTTCTACCTCCATTCATTCATGGCGGCCTCAGCCGAGCCGCACGCCTGGAGGCCCAGTCATCCCGATCCGCCATGCATGATGCTAGTTCTAGTGCATCGAGGGCGCCCACATCCCTCTTAAGGGTGTCAATAAAGGTTGATGGGGGGCGCCCTCGGGACCGGTGACCATGATGCGGCTCCCACAGGATCATGGGAGAGGCTGTTGGGTCCCTACTCCTGAAGCAATGGCCAGCAAGCCCAAGCCTCCACCATGCGATTTTGTCGGTTAGTCTTGGGAGGGGACCATAGACCTCGCAGTTTGGCGTGTGGCTCTGCCAACTGATGTTAAGCGCAATCCGAGTGTAGCATCCATCGAGTGACTTTGCTGCCGTCGCTGTCAGCGTCCAACACTCCGACCCATAGAGAAGAACAGATTCCACTGTTGCCACAAAGAGCCTGCGTTTAAGCCCGTCAGATATGTGGGACTTCCAGACTTTCGACATTGAGTTGAGTGCCTGCCAGGCGAGGGCCTTGCGAATCTTGATATCACAGTCGCTAGAATTGACCCACGATCCCAAGTATTTAAAGTCGTCAACCACTTCGAGTGGTTCTACCTCCAGTAGCGGGAAAAACCAATCAGCTGCTTTTGCTTTGTTAAGAATGGAACGCTGACTTCATCACTGTGTTGCACTCCTGCCACACTGAAATGCAGTCACTGCGCAGTCACGTCAGGCTGTGCTTTGTGCTGTGGTTCCAGTCAGGAGCGGTGCTACCGCCCGTATAAAGGCGACGGTCTCACTGATTCTTCACGGTTTTAGTGAACTGAGAGAGAAACACACTTCACTTAACTCTGTCTACCTCCAGCCTGTCTCACTGCCCTGACACCCTGTCTGTCTGTCTCTCTCAGTTGTACAGAACAGGATTACAGCGTTCTGGTTCAGAGGGAAGGAGTTAGCTTTAGCATTTGGTCTCACTCTGGCCTTCTCTCGGCTCGGCTCTGTCCTCAACTTCTTCCTCACTCAGCGCTTCGAGGCTCAGTATGGCATGGAGTGGACCCTGTGGGGCGGTGAGACACCACACACGCACACGTACGTTGTTGGAAGTGAAAAGGAAGCATTGACTGTGTGTGTGTGTGTGTGTGTGTGTGTGTGTGTAGGTACAATGCTGTGTGTGCTGGGTTTCCTCTCTGCTATAATAGTCAGTGTTCTGGATAAAGTGGGGATGAAGCAGCTCGGACTGGATGGAGCGATACAGGAGGAGTCACGCAAAGTGGTCAGAAAGAATGTCGTCATTATGTACACCACTATAATAACACGAATGACGTCATTGTTATGTACGCTGGAATATGATGCAAATGACATCACTGCTGTTACAGGGTTAATTATAATTGAATGATGTCATTATGTACACCTGTATATGACATTAATGACGACACTGCTATATAGCATGTTATTACAGTGGATTGTCATGATGAAATATCACCATAATCCAAATACCAAACTGTGTGTGTGTGTAGAGGGTGCAGGATGTGCGTTTGCTCTCTCTGCGTTACTGGTTGCTGGTTTTCACCATCATGTTCTTCTACAATGGCATTTTCCCCTTCATCGCTGATGCCAGGTCTCTCTCTCTCACACACACACACACACACACACACACAGACATAAAAAAAATATATATATATATTACACACACAGTGCTGAGCGTAAATGAGTGCACCCCCTTTGAAAAGTAACATTTTAAACAATATCTCAATGAACACAAACAATTTCCAAAATGTTGAAAAGACAAAGTTTAATATAACATCTGTTTAACTTATAACGTGAAAGTAAGGTTAATAATATAACTTAGATTACACATTTTTCAGTTTTACTCAAATTAGGGTGGTGCAAAAATGAGTACACCCCACAACAAAAACTACTACATCTAGTACTTTGTATGGCCTCCATGATTTTTAATGACGGCACCAAGTCTTCTAGGCATGGAATGAACAAGTTGGTGACATTTTGCAACATCAATCTTTTTCCATTCTTCAACAACGACCTCTTTTAGTGACTGGATGCTGGACGGAGAGCGATGCTCAACTTGTCTCTTCAGAATTCCCCAAAGAAAATAATTTCTTTACACCACAAAGGTGAAGGCTACAAGAAGATCAGCAAAGCTTTACTTATCAGTCAGAATCCTGTAGAAAAAGTGGTACAAAAATTTAAGAAAGATGGAACTGCAACCATCTCACAGAGACGTCCAGGTCGTCCACGGAAGTTAACACCTCGACAGGAGCGTCTTCTGATGAGAAGGGTTGAAGAAAATCGGCATGCAAGTTCACTGCAGTTATCTAAAGAAGTAGAAAGCCAAACTGGGGTGACTATTTCCCGTGACACAATACGGCGTACACTGCAGAGGAATGGCATGCATGGATGCTGTCCACGAAAGAAGCCTCTCCTAAAGCCCAGGCACAAAAAAACCCGCCTAGAGTTTGCCAGGGCCCATGCTGACAAAGATGAAGACTACTGGGACTCTATACTCTGGAGTGATGAGACCAAGATCAATGTTTTTGGAACTGATGGCTTCAAAACTGTATGGCGTTGCAAAGGTGAGGAATACAAAGAAAAATGCCTGGTGCCTACAGTGAAACATGGTGGTGGCAGTGTCCTTATGTGGGGCTGCATGAGTGCTGCTGGTGTCGGGGAGCTGCATTTCACTGATGGCATCATGAATTCACAGACGTATTGCTCTATACTGAAAGAGAAGATGCTACCATCACTCCGTGCCCTTGGTCGTCGTGCACTTTTCCAACATGACTAAACACACATCTAAGGCCACTGTTGGATTTCTGAAGAAGAACAGGGTGAAAGTGATTCAGTGGCCAAGTATGTCTCCTGATCTGAACCCAATCGAACACCTATGGGGAATTCTGAAGAGACGAGTTGAGCATCACTCTCCATCCAGCATCCAGTCACTAAAAGAGGTCGTTGTTGAAGAATGGAAAAAGATTGATGTTGCAAAATGTCGCCAACTTGTTCATTCCATGCCTAGAAGACTTGGTGCTGTCATTAAAAATCATGGAGGCCATACAAAGTACTAGATGGAGTAGTTTTTGTTGTGGGGTATACTTATTTTTGCACCACCCTAATTTGAGTAAAACTGAAAAATGTGTAATCAAGTCAACTTTATTGTCAAATATGCTCTACATCAGGGGTGGCCAACCAGTCGGAGCCCAAGAGCCACAATTCTTACTGTGTTACGGCAAAGAGCCACATGGGCACACAAATATTACCCTTCCTTCTGCGCGCGCGGACACACACACACACACACACACACACACACACACACACACACACACACAGAGAGCCACATTGATGTCACACTCCAACTTAACCAATGCCCCACACCAACATGATAATGATACATTTACTGCAGTACCAAGACCACAGGCCAGTCATTTTCAACAGTGGCGACTGGTGAAGAAAATTGTAGGTGGGGCACAAAGGCAGACATTGTTTACATGTGGGGATTCCCCCCATTGGGGGGGTTCCGGGGGGCCTCCCCCGAAAAATTTTGGATTTCTTAGATGCAATTTCCTGTATTCTAGTGCATTCTGGAGTTACCTGTTTAACATCGAAAATGCAAAAGCCATTTTGATTCAGCTTGAATTCTCAATTGCATGACCTGCACAAGACCTGCATTCAAATAAATAAGTATTCAAATAAATACAGTCAGTCGGAAAATGGAAATTAAAGTGCTAATTTAATTTCCTCAAACAGTACAAGCTCCATAGGCACTGGGAACAGTGATCAGTGCAAGTGCAAATATAGATAAAATATAATACAATGCTCAAATTTTTGAAAGAAGAACACACGCGCACACACAAATTGATAACTGGAAAACAAATGAACAAATACATAATGTATATACACTACATGCCAAAAGTTTGGACACACCTTCTCATTCAATGTGTTCTGTGTTCTCATGACTATTTACACTTAGAGTATACTCTACTCTCACTCAAGGCATCAAAACTGAATGAGCACTCACCCACTACTCAGGCTTGCGCGCCCAGCGCGTATCCCAAGCCTCAGCAGCAGGGATAGTACAATACTCACACACGCAGTTAGCATCACAAACGGTCACCCGCTACTTCAATGAGAAGGTATGTTCAAACTTTTGGCCTGTAGTGTATCTGAATTCACATCAGCACACATTCACATACTCAAATGTACACACATATACACACACACAGCAGAAGTGCTACTTGTAGGGGAATTTAGCATATCATCTCACGCACCTGCGCATTTGTCATGATGTGAAAATACCGTAATGAAACCAAGCGAAGCACCTTTAATAAAATAACCGTAATTAACTGCAGTGAAGCGAAAACGCACATAAAACCACAAACGAACACCAACTTGGACGTGAAGGTGAGAGCCACATGACACCAGGCAAAGAGCCGCATGCGGCTCGCGAGCCGCGGGTTGGCCACCTATGCTCTACATGCTCGACATACAGCACAGATGAAATTTCAGTCCTCTCTGACCCACGGTGCAAACAGGCAATGCAATAAATAAAAATAGAATAATTGAAAAAACAGTCTAGATAGGAACTAGGCAGACTAAACACTCAGACAATATAAACAGTATAAACACTAAGTTATATCTAATATCTAAGTTTATATTACAACCCCGATTCCAAAAAAGTTGGGACAAAGTACAAATTGTAAATAAAAACGGAATGCAATGATGTGGAAGTTTCAAAATTCCATATTTTATTCAGAATAGAACATAGATGACATATCAAATGTTTAAACTGAGAAAATGTATCATTTAAAGAGAAAAATTAGGTGATTTTAAATTTCATAACAACAACACATCTCAAAAAAGTTGGGACAAGGCCATGTTTCCCACTGTGAGACATCCCCTTTTCTCTTTACAACAGTCTGTAAACGTCTGGGGACTGAGGAGACAAGTTGCTCAAGTTTAGGGATAGGAATGTTAACCCATTCTTGTCTAATGTAGGATTCTAGTTGCTCAACTGTCTTAGGTCTTTTTTGTCGTATCTTCCGTTTTATGATGCGCCAAATGTTTTCTATGGGTGAAAGATCTGGACTGCAGGCTGGCCAGTTCAGTACCCGGACCCTTCTTCTACGCAGCCATGATGCTGTAATTGATGCAGTATGTGGTTTGGCATTGTCATGTTGGAAAATGCAAGGTCTTCCCTGAAAGAGACGTCGTCTGGATGGGAGCATATGTTGCTCTAGAACCTGGATATACCTTTCAGCATTGATGGTGTCTTTCCAGATGTGTAAGCTGCCCATGCCACACGCACTAATGCAACCCCATACCATCAGAGATGCAGGCTTCTGAACTGAGCGCTGATAACAACTCGGGTCGTCCTTCTCCTCTTTAGTCCGAATGGCACGGCGTCCCTGATTTCCATAAAGAACTTCACATTTTGATTCGTCTGACCACAGAACAGTTTTCCACTTTGCCACAGTCCATTTTAAATGAGCCTTGGCCCAGAGAAGACGTCTGCGCTTCTGGATCGTGTTTAGATACGGCTTCTTCTTTGAACTATAGAGTTTTAGCTGGCAACGGCGGATGGCACGGTGAATTGTGTTCACAGATAATGTTCTCTGGAAATATTCCTGAGCCCATTTTGTGATTTCCAATACAGAAGCATGCCTGTATGTGATGCAGTGCCGTCTAAGGGCCCGAAGATCACGGGCACCCAGTATGGTTTTCCGGCCTTGACCCTTACGCACAGAGATTCTTCCAGATTCTCTGAATCTTTTGATGATATTATGCACTGTAGATGATGATATGTTCAAACTCTTTGCAATTTTACACTGTCGAACTCCTTTCTGATATTGCTCCACTATTTGTCGGCGCAGAATTAGGGGGATTGGTGATCCTCTTCCCATCTTTACTTCTGAGAGCTGCTGCCACTCCAAGATGCTCTTTTTATACCCAGTCATGTTAATGACCTATTGCCAATTGACCTAATGAGTTGCAATTTGGTCCTCCAGCTGTTCCTTTTTTGTACCTTTAACTTTTCCAGCCTCTTATTGCCCCTGTCCCAACTTTTTTGAGATGTGTTGCTGTCATGAAATTTCAAATGAGCCAATATTTGGCATGAAATTTCAAAATGTCTCACTTTCGACATTTGATATGTTGTCTATGTTCTATTGTGAATACAATATCAGTTTTTGAGATTTGTAAATTATTGCATTCTGTTTTTATTTACAATTTGTACTTTGTCCCAACTTTTTTGGAATCGGGGTTGTATTAACGTTACTTTCCTGTTATAAGTTAAACAGATGTTATATTAAACTTTGTCTTTTCAACATTTTGGAAATTTTGTGTTCATTGAGATATTGTTTAAAATGTTACTTTTCAAAGGGGGTGTACTTATTTACGCTGAGCACTGTATGTGTGTGTAATATATAAAATATATATATATATTTTAAATATTTTATTTATTTGTGCAGTAAGTTCATCCAGGATAAGTATGAGGGTTACAGTCAGAAGCAGGCAGCCTACATCGCGGGTGCTGTGTACGACAGCTCACTGGTGTTATCAGCCGCTGTGGGCATTCTCATTGTGAGTACACACACACACACACACACACACACACACACACACACACAGTTACGAGTTTTTGTGGATGTGTTTTTGTTTTTAAATTGAAGCACAGTGTGGACTATGGATGGAACCATAACAGAAAAGTGTGTGTGTGTGTGTAGGACTACGTGGGCCTCCGTGGTGTGTTTGCTGTACTGTGCGCAGTGTGTACCCTTCCTGTGTTTGGGTTGTTAGCCTTCACCTTTGTCCCTCCACTCGTCTCCACCATCTGGCTCGGGATCACCTACTCCTTTGCTGCAGTGAGACACACACACACACACACACACACACACACACAATTGTATCCTCATAAACAAAACATAGTAATTAAGCTCCATCTACTATTCATTGTCATGGTTACACAGCAGGGAGAATTGTGTGTGTGTGTGTGTGTGTGTGTGTGTTAGGCGAGCATGTGGCCCTCCATCCCCTTGGTGGTTCCGCGCTCCACTCTTGGGACAGCGATGGGTTTGGCGACGTCGGTGCAAATGATTGGCATCGGACTGTGTAACCTCATTGTGGGAGAGATACTGGGGGATAAGAACAGGTAACACACACACACACACACACACACACACACGAACCAGCAGTTAACTGTTCACATGTCCACACTGTACATAAGACTGCTTGAACTATCAGACATGTCTTATGAATATTTACATCTTTATTCCAACATAATCTCGTGTGTGTGTGTGTGCGCGTGCAGTGATGCTAAGATTCCTCTGTGGAGATGGCAGCGAATGATGATCTTCATGTTTGCAAACACTATCGGCTGCATCATCACGTCCACTGTACTGAACATCATCGACCGGAGAGAGGTATACGCACGCACGCACGCGCGCACGCACACACACACACACACACACACACACAGTAGCACTAGTGAGGAATGTCCCGGTCAGTCTTTGATCACTGGATAACAGAACAGTCCAGAAGCGTTCCCGCCTGACTGTGTACCAGGCCTGTGTGGTGGTCAGTCCGCCTGGGGGAATGCGCCACGGCAACTCCAACACCAGAGACAGCAGCGAGGGGACCCAGGGACCCACAGGGCTCCTGCTGTCTGAGCGGAATACGTGTCCTGTCCTGTAACCATAACTCTTCAGCTGTCTCACACACCACAAAGTCTCAAATCGCAAGCTCCAGCAGAGATTATGGGTTCACTGAGCACTGGGAGGAGGGGAACGGAAGGGGAAACATGGAGTCACGGTCTGGAGCTCTGATATACGTTCCACAGGATCACTCCGAGCTCTACAGTGCACCTGGAACTAGAACTAAAACCACACGCATTTTACACAGTCGTACAACGACAAACACACTCATGTTTGTAATTTGTGTGTGTGTGTGTGTGTGTGTGTGTGTGTAGGGGGGCACATTGAATAAGATGACCAAGAGGACAGTGGTGCAGAACTCTGAGGTTCCGACAGACAGAGAACCTCTCATCACCAATGAAGAGGAGACAGGAGAGAGAGACGGCTCCAGCATCAACACTTAAACCTCTCTCTCTTTGTCTGTCACATTTTCTCTCTCTCTCTCTCTCTCTCTCTCTCTCTCGCTCTCCTTTATTTCAGGTGCTGTATGAATGAGCTGTATTGGGAAGGATGTGAAGGGAAGTGTGTGCACATCTTTAAATTTATCAGGTTTTAGGTTTATCGCATTGTAACAGTCCCTGATGAGGGTGGAGTACAGAAGCGCGGCAGGCGGGAGTTGATGTTCACACATACTTTTTTTTTTTAATTTTATCTATTTTTCTTGCTTTTCAGCTTTGCTCATTCACACACAGTCTCTCTCTCTCTCTCTCTCTCTCTCTCTCATGCACGCACGTGCACACATGCACATGTATTTTGGTCGGGAGCGCGAACCCCTTCTATTATGCTCAGCCATTTCTGCAAAAAAAAAACCACACACACGTTAATTGACAACAGGTGCATTGACTTTTGCCACTCCCCGACCCTGCCCTCCATTCACAAACTGATGCTTGGCCATGTCCCCTCTGCCATATACCCCCACTGCCTGACTCCTCCCCCCCTCCCCCGATGGGACAGGAAGTCCGCCACCACCATCTGTGCCCCTGGCCTGTGGACCAGCTTGAATTTAATGGCTGGAGGGTGAGATACCAACAGGTGATCCGTGCGTTGGCATCCTTCATGCGATGGCGCCACTGGAGGGGCACATGGTCCGAACAGAGGGTGAAAGGGCGCTCCAGCAGGTAGTAATGGAGGGCGAGGACCACCCACTTGATGGCGAGACATTCCTTCTCGATGGTTCTGTACTTGCTTTCACACATCGAGCTTGTGGCTGATGGACAGCACGGGACACTCCTCGCCCTCCACCTTCTGGGACAAAACGGCCCCCAACCCCCTGTCTGATGCGTCCGTCTGTAAAATAAAGGGGAGGGAGAAGTCAGGGGAGTGTAAAAGTGGCCCCCCACACAGTGCAGCTTTTACCTTCGTGAAAGCCTGTTGGCACTGCTCCGTCCACTGGACCAGATCTGGTGTTCCCTTTTTAGTGAGATCAGTCAGCAGGCTGGTGACATCGCACCCCCTTTTTAGTCTTGGGCCTTGGGCAGGCTGCAATTGCTGCAGTCTTGTTAATTTGGGGGGGACACCTGCCCATGACCCAGGTGCAAATCCAGATACCGTACTTCCACGTACTTGCACACTACTTTGGGTTAGCTGTAAGACCTGGATGCCTCAGTGACTCTAGGATGGCCCTAAGGTGTTCCAGGTGCCTCAGCCAATCATTGCTATAAATGATTGTCATCCAGGTAAGCGGCCGCGTAGGCAGCATGAGGGCGGAGGATCTTGTCCATGAGCTGCTGGAACGTAGTGGGAGCCCCAAATAACCCAAAAGGAAGCATGACAAATTGGTGTAACCCAAACGGTGTGGAAAAGGCCTTTTTTTTTTTTTTCTCGGTGTCAAGGGGATCTGCCAATATCCCTTCTTTAGATCCAGTTTTGAATGAAAGCGATAAGCACCTAACTGATTGAGCAACTCAATGCGAGGCATTGGGTATGCATCAAATTTAGACATTGCATTGACTTTTCTGTAGTCCACACAGAACCGGACCAACCCGTTGGTCTTGGAAACCAGGACCACTGGGCTGCTCCAGTCACTGTGGGACTCCTCGATTATACCCATTTGGAGCATGGCCTTGAGTTCATCCCGAACAACCTTTAAATTTATTTATTTGTTCGGGCAAGCGGTAAGGGGGGGGCACATCTCAATGTGGTACTCTATGAGGTGACTGCGGCCAGGAAGGGGTGAGAACACGTCAGAAAATTCTTTCTGCAACTTGGCCACCTCCGTGAGTTGTGCCGGTGAGAGGTGGTCTCTACAAGGGACCGGAGTGGTTTGAGATGTTGCGCTTTTTTTTTTTTTAAATTTTTTTTTTTTACCTCTGGCCCCAGCTCCGCCTTCTCGGGAACTGCCAACGCCACGGGGACCCTCTCGTTCCAATGTTTTAACAGGTTGAGGTGGTAGATTTATGATGCCCCACCCCTATCCGTTCGCCTCACCTCATAGTCGACATCTCTGACTTACTGTGTGACCTCAAAGGGCCCTTGCCACTTGGCGATTAATTTGGAGCTCGACGTGGACAATAACACAAGCACTTCGTCTCCCGGTGTGAACTGTCTAAGGCACATGCCCCTGTTATACAGCTGGGCTTGACGTTCTTGTGCCTACCGCAAATTCTCCTGGGTTAAGTGCGTGAGGGTGTGGAGCTTTGTGTGCAGGTCGAGAACTTATTGAATTTTGTTCTTACTCGGTGAAAGTCCCTCCTCCCAATTTTCCCGCAAGACATCCAAGATGCCACACGGCTTCTGCCCATATAATAATTCAAATGGAAAATCCCGTGGAGGCTTGCGGGACCTCTCATACTGCAAATAACAGGGGCCTGAGCCATCGGTCCCAATTACGTGCGTTTTCACTTATTAACTTCCGAATTAAATTTTTAAGTGTTTGATTAAACCTCTCTACCAAACCATCCGTTTGCAGGTGATAAACGCTGGTGCGGATAGATTTAATCCCCAACTTGTACAGCTCACACAGTGTGTGTGACGTAAACTAAGTGCCTTGATCTGTCAGGATTTCTTTCGGAATCCCAACCCGGGAGGTAACATGGAAGAGCGCTTCCACAATACTGCGTGCTGAAATATTGCGAAGTGGCACCGCTTCTGGATATCTCGTTGCATAGTCCACCAGAACTAAAAGCGATATCCTCGTGCTGACCGATCTAATGGCCCGATGAGATCCATACCAATTCTTTCAAAGGGGATCTTTATTATGGCCCTTTTCCACTACCCTTTTTCAGCTCACTTCAGCTCGCTTCAGCTCACTTCAGCCCGACACGGCTCGCGTTTCGACTACCAAAAACCAGCACGACTCAGCTCGTTTCAGCCCTGCTTAGCCCCTAAAACTCGCACGGTTTTGGAGTGGGGCTGAAGCGAGCCAAACCGTGCCGAGTGAGGCTGGGGGCGTGAGCAGACACTCCCCTGTGCACTGATTGGTGAGGAGGAGTGTCCTCACATGCCCACACACGCCCCACGAGCGCGCTGGGATCTGTAAACACCGCAAACCTGGAAGGAGAATAATTACGAATTACGAGAATTTCTGAAGCCTTATGCGCCTCGCCTCATCTATACGCTCTTGCCAGTATCTGTCCGCGTTGTCGGTGACAACAAGCCACAGCACCAAGACCAGCAACACTAACGACTCCATGTCCTCCATGTTTATTGTTTACTATCCGGGTCGTGAGACTACCGCTTAAAAGATCACTGATGTCACTGTTTGCGCTGCTTAACGACATCACCTGACGTCCACCCACTTTCGCTAACTCCACCCAATGTGTCCACCCACTTCCAGCCAGCACGGTTCAGCGCGATTGTAGTCGAAATGCAACTCCAACAGCCCCGCTCAGCTCGACTCAGCACGGCACGGCTCAGCCCGACTCAGCCGCGTTTGTAGTGGAAACGCGGCATTAGAGGGAGAGGGCGCAAAGGCGCTTTAGGAGTGGCCGTGGGATTTACTCATTGGCATTCGCGGCACACCACCGATGAATGTCCCTGCGAATCCCTGGCCAATAGAACCAGGCCGTTATTTGGGCTAGTGTTTTATCTTGCCCTAAGTGTCCGGCCATAGGATTAAAGTGAGCCGCATGGAACACGAGTTCCCTACGGCTCTTAGGAATTAACAACTGGGTTATTTATTCACCGGTTTGAGTGTCCTGCCTCACTTGACACAGTCTATCTTGAATAATCGCAAAGTACGGGAAGACGGGTGCTATATTTGGCACCTGCCATCAGAACCACCTCCAGATGGTCCTCCGCCAACTTCATGGCTTGTTCTAGCGATGCTGGGTGATGACACTGGACCCACTCCGCCTTTCCTTACGGAAGTCGAGAGATGAACTGCTCCAGTGCCACCAGATCGATTAATCCCACTGGCGTCGCGTTCTTCTGCCCTCAGACATTGCCGGCAGGCGTCCCGGAGTTGCTGGCCGAATCCGAACGGCCAACCGACTTCCTCCAGCATCAGCGTCCAGAAATGCTGGCAATGTTGTTCCGGGGAGCATCTGACATGCTGCACAATGGCTTTCTTTAGGTCTGCGTACAGGAGCTGACTGTCCGCAGGGAGCTGCTGCACTGCAAGCTGCGCCTCGCTAGTCAGGAGGTGGAGGAGACGTGTTGTGCGCTGCTCGAGTAGCCACCCCCACGTTTTGCCCGCTTGCTCAAAGAGAATGAGGAAAGCTTCTGGATCGTCATGGGCGCCCATCTTCGTGAGGGTGACCAGGAGGAGGGTCCGTTGTGGTGGCAGTCGTAGCCCCTACTGACACGAGCAGATACCGGAACACCTGGTGATCTTCCTGCTGGGCCAGCATCAAGGCTTCAAAGCGTTGCTCTTGTTCCTTCTGGAGTGCGGTCAGCACTTGATGCTGGTTCTGCTGGGCGGTAGCAAGGGCATGGATGAGCCCCTTTAATGGGGAGGACTCCATGGGGGGGTCCCCTTCTATACTCCCGGGTTTCAGCACCACTTATAACAGTCCCTGATGTGGATGGAGTGCAGAAGTACGGCAGGCACGAGTTCATGTTCACACACACTTTATTTTATCTATTTTCCTTGCTTTGCAGCTTTGCTCACTCACACACAGTCACACACGCAACACACACATACACGTGTTCTTGTCGGGAGAGTGAACCCCTTCTCTGCTCTCCCCCCTCCTTTTATGTTCGGTCATCCCTGCAACAAACATACATGCGTTAATTGACAACAGGTGCATTGACTTTGCCACTCACCTTCCCTGCCCCTGCCCTCCATTCACAAACTGATGCTTGGCCACGCCCCCACTGCTACACGTGATTATATTAATGTTGTATAATGTGCACAACACTAACGACACAGATTGATTTCAGGTGTGTGTGTGTGTGTGTTTAAAGCTGACAGTGTCGTCATGTTTTGTTTAAACCAGGATCATATCCCATCTGAAGTATTTTCACCAGAATGTGAGTTTTATTATAAAATACAACTTTCTGATATAAAATGAGCTGCTTTTTCGTCATTCTTTCACATTTAGTGTCTTTATATAGTCAGTAAACCTTTTTCACAGACAAAACCTGTAAATGTATCCGGTGAAAACAATACATTATACATCAGTTTTCATTCCCACTCGGTCTTTCATCGCGGTAAAGTAGCAGGTGTGGTGTTTTCCCACCTGACTTGTGTTTAATAGGATGCTATGGAGCACGAACCCCCGTAAGATGTGTAAAACGTGTATTCGGATTATGTAAGCGTCAGTAGTTACATTGCAGCATCACTATGATCATTTACGCACGCATTATGTTTCACACACATCCGGATACTCCCACTGCCTTACTGTATAGTACACAAAAAGCAGAACATCAGAAACTGCGAGATGTCTGAATCAGACTAGTCAAGTTTATTTATATTGTGCTTTGAACAAAAGGCATTATCGCAAAGCAGCTTTACAAAAAATTAGACTTTAAACGAGTGAATTTTATCCCAAATAAATGTATTTATCCCTGATGATCAACCCTGAGGTAAAACTCCCACAGACAATACGAGGAAGAAACCTTCAGAGGAACCAGGCTCTAAAGGGAACCCATCCTCATCTGGGTGATAGCATGATTTATAAATAACTCACTTCTATAACTGTGTAATCAGGAAATTCATTATAGCTTAACAGGAAGTCTGTTTTGTTGAAGTTATTAACTGTTCAGTGATGAAGACTTGAGTACTAAACTGTTCAAAACAGCTGCAGTCTTAAAGTTATGGTAATTGGAGTCCTAAACCATCAGAGTAAAACTAAGTGTCCAGAGCGTCTTCCAAGTGCGACTTTCGACTGTCCATATGGGGTCGTCGTCCTCCTCAGGAGCAATGTGATGAGACTACAGCCAAATTTAGGGCATCAGGATGGATCAGGCAGGTCCGAGGAGCAGAAGAGGTCAACACCACTGGTGTCTCAGGACTGATGTGTAACTCGACAGAGGGGGTAAGAGATGGAGAAAGCACAGGTTGTTACGTATGCCCAGTGTAACCTAATGGTTAAGAACAGTGTATGTTTTGCACTGAGTGCAAGTAGGGACTCTGACAAGACTAACTCTGACAGCATAACTAAAAGGGGAGAGCCAGAAGGTAACACAGGCATGAGGGGCCCCGGGACATAAAGCAGCAGCCACTACACCGTCAACAAACTCGAGTGAGCAAGCGAGTGGGGACTGACGGCATCCATACATCCCAGTTTACCAACACACTCTGTCTGAGGATCCTCCAGATCTACACCTTTACCTCATAAACACCATTAACACAAGGCTTGACTAAACAGATGTGTTTTCAGCCGAGACTTAAACGCTGAGACTGTGTCTGATTCCCGAACATTACTTGGAAGGCTGTTCCATAACTGTGGGGCTTTGTAAGAAAAGGCTCCACCCCCTGATGTAGCCTTCACTATACGAGGTACCAGCAGATAGCCTGCACCTTTTGATCTAAGTAGGCGTGGTGGGTCATAGAGGAGCAGAAGTTCACTCAGGTACTGTGGTGCGAGACCATTCAGTGCTTTAAAGGTCAATAGTAGTATTTTATAATCAATACGAAGTTTGATTGGGAGCCAATGCAGTGTGGATAAGACAGGGGTGATGTGGTCATATTTTCTAGTTCTAGTAAGGACTCTTGCTGCTGCATTTTGAACTAACTGGAGCTTGTTTATGCACTTATTGGAACATCCAGACAGTAAGGCATTACAATAATCCAACCTGGAGGTAACGAAAGCATGAACTAGTTTTTTCTGCATCACGTAGTGACATTAAATTTCTTATCTTAGCAATATTTCTGAGATGAAAGAAAGCTATCCAGGTAATGTTATCAATGTGAGTTTCGAATGAAAGACTGGGGTCAATAATCACTCCGAGGTCTTTTACTGCTGCACGTGAAGAAACAGAAAGGCCATCCAGAGTCACTGTGGAATCAGAAAACTTACTTCTAGCTGCATGTGGTCCGAGTACAAGTACTTCAGTCTTGTCAGAGTTAAGCAGAAGGAAGTTAATAAGCATCCAGTGTCTAATGTCCTTAACACATTCCTCAATTCTATTAAGCTGGTGTCTCTCATCAGGTTTTGCAGAAACATACAACTGTGTGTCATCAGCATAACAGTGGAAACTAATACCATGCTAATATCACCCAGAGGGAACATATATAAAGAAAAAAAGCAGTGGGCCTAAGTCAGAACCTTGTGGAACACCAAACTTTACCTCAGTATGTCTAGAAAAATCACCATTTACATCAACATACTGATAGCGATCAGTTAAATAAGAGCTGAGCCAGGACAGGGCCGTTCCCTTAACGTCCTTCACTTAGTCTGCACTAAGGTCAAGCAACACAAGCAGTGTGACAGCCCTGATCAGATGCCAACAGTAGGTCATTTATTACTTTAACCAATGCTGTCTCTGTGCTTTGTGTGGTGGTTGACATGAATGTATGCTTAACACAATAATGTGGTGAGGTGCATATGTTATTGCTCAGACATATAAGATGAGATAATGATCTGAGGGAGCTTCAGACTGTGGAAGTGTGACTATATTTTCTATATTTAACCCGAATGTTAGTATTAGATCGAGGGTGTGACCACCATTATGGGTCGGTCCTATGACACTGATTAATCCCTACTGAATCTAAAATGGACACAAACGCTGGTTTTAAAGGGTCTTCTGGGTGATCGAAATGAATATTAAAATCTCCGACAACTAAAGCTTTGTCAAAGGAAATAACCAAATCTGAGATAAAACCTGCAAATGTGTGTAAGGTGCACAGTCCTGAGGTGTGTGTGCTGTGTGTAAGGTGCACAGTAGACCCCGAAGCCGTTTGTTTTCAGGATAATGGCTGGCTGATGAAATTATTGGCTGGCTAGCTGACTCAGCCAAAACCTTAATGGCTGCTGCAGCCACCAAAATGTTTATGGCTATAAATGGCTGATACTGGACGTCACTGTGTGGCATATATCCGGGCGAACGGATCAAACAAATGGGGGGAATAAATAGCAAATTACCACAGGTCCCCTGGTCTCTTACTTCATTGTAAATATAAATCTAGCAAGATTGTAGTTCAATGCTAATAATAAGCTAATCTGGATTGTTCGAGGAAGGCATCTAGCTATCTACTCTCACTAGCAATGACCAGTGAAGGACTGGCAGCTATCTTACTATGATGAAAGTAGAGTGGTGGAGTACTTTTTTTTTATCAATCTCGAAGTATGTGAAACAAACAAACAAAAAAAATACCTTTACACTTTCCCTCAGCAGCGGCAAAGAATACAGCCATCTTGTCGATATCGGAGTCGATTGATGCTCTGGGTGGGTTCCCGGCAGGGGCGTCACTAGACCCAAGACCATACTGGGGCACAAAAGGGGCACAGGAAATGTATGTGAGCGCGCGAAGCGCGCGAGCTAAAAATTTTGCACTATATTTATATTTATATTTTTTATATAATATATATTACATTTTATGTAATATATATTATATTTTATGTAATATATATTTATATATTGATATTTATATTTAGAAACGGCCTGCTTAAAACTAGTCACTAGAGCTGTAAAACTCAAAATGATTACGAGGACACTGAATCCAGGTCAATCATTTAATAATAACAGTATGAATATTTGCAACATTTGTGATAATAGCAATGTAATACTTATACTGTTGGTAATATTGTAAAAGAACATATTAACATACAATACAACACCGCCGAGTTTTTAAACTCAACCAAGAGTACTTAATGGCCAACAGTATTCACACTTGATACCTTTTAAATCACCAAACATATCTTTGTAAGCACACGCATTTTCAGCATTGAACATCTCTAAACACAATCCAAAAGCCTCTAAAAGCACCACTGTGTGTGTGTGTGTGTGTGTGTGTGTGTGTTACAAAAATGACAGTGGAATTACTGTCTACTAACCTGTAAACAGTTGAAAAACACGGAGAGATGGTTTCCCCTGCTCTGAATTTCATTGCATCTGAGGGCTGCTGGAGTCTGCGGTCCCCATAGCAACCAAGATGTTACTCATGTCACGCGCACACTTTTTTCACATTGCTTAGTGTGCGCGAGGCCAGCCAAAACTACCAATGTAAAAGCATTGTAGATGGTCTTCTTCGCGCATCGGTTAGCCTACCCCACGTTATGAATTAATTAAATTGCAGCTATTCCCAAGTTTAAAATTCAGAGCGTTTCGTCACTGGATTTTTTTTACTGGGGCACTACAGAGCTATACTGGGGCACGTGCCCCAGTAAAATACCCCTGGCGACGCCGATGGTTCCCGGGTTCCCCAGTGTATCGTGGTAACGGTGTGAGGGGCGGGAAGCCAGACAGGTAGTCACAACGGCAAGCTTGTGGTGGCTCTCTGTGCTGTGATATCAGTTCTAAATCTCTACAGTGTATGCCTATACGTCTCTATTGTGTTACTACTAGTGTGTACAGTTGATCATGTTTGTGTCACTTTTCTTCAGTGTTGGGCACGTTACTTTCAAAAAGTAATTAGTTATAGTTACTAGTTACTTTTCTCAAAAAGTAACTGAGTTAGTAACGGAGTTACTTTGTCATAAAAGTAACTAATTACCAGGGAAAGTAATTATTCGTTACATTTTGTTCCCCCTCAAAAAAAAAAAAATCAAATTCAATTAGTGTAATCATAATAAAAGTGAATGTTAAATGTGTTTAATGACTGAAATGGACACTTAACAGAACCAGTTAGTAACATTATCTACACTATATTAATATTTTTGTGGGACAATGTGAGATAAGACATCTATCAAATGTAATATATTTTTGTAGTTATTAAAATTATGTTACTAATTACTGGCCACTGACGAGGACAAACGCTTTGTTCCTCGACACAATGTGCATTGCACGTAAACACTCTTGCCTTTTATTTCAAGTAATGAAAAGTCCTGGCTGTATTTCCAGTGTGAAAGCGCAGTGCTGGGCTGACCGCTCGCCATCGCTGGCTCTTCCGATTGAAAGAGCGCGCAGTAGTGCAGTAGGCGTGGCCTACCTACACATGTTGTCCAAATCTACTCTGATTGGCTGACTGTGCCGTTGTCTCGTGTCTCCCCGCCCCACACTAAAGCAGAGTAAAGAAAGGCTGAGCGAGCAGCGTGCCAGATGAGAACAGCTTTAATAAAGTAACGCATAGTATTTTATTGTAAGTAACGGGAACGGCGTTATAACGATGTAAAAAGTAATTAGTTAGATTACTCGTTACTAAAAAAAGTAACGCCGTTAGTAACGCCGTTTATTTCTAACGCCGTTATTCCCATCACTGCTTTTCTTGTAGCTCATGATGTGGATAAACCCATTATTTGATGTACACAATTCTTAGTGGCTCAGCCAAATTTTATTAGATAGCGGCTCAAATTGGCTTACAAAATTATTGGCTGGCGGCGGCTCAAATTCTAAATGGCGGTTTTAGCGGCGCCTGGCGGCGGCTTCGGGGTCTAGTGCACAGTCCTGAGGTGTGTGTGCTGTGTGTAAGGTGCACAGTCCTGAGGTGTGTGTGCTGTGTGTAAGGTGCGCAGTCCTGAGGTGTGTGTGCTGTGTGTAAGGTGCACAGTCCTGAGGTGTGTGTGCTGTGTGTAAGGTGCACAGTCCTGAGGTGTGTGTGCTGTGTGTAAGGTGCACAGTCCTGAGGTGTGTGTGCTGTGTGTAAGGTGCACAGTCCTGAGGTGTGTGTGCTGTGTGTAAGGTGCACAGTCCTGAGGTGTGTGTGCTGTGTGTAAGGTGCACAGTCCTGAGGTGTGTGTGCTGTGTGTAAGGTGCACAGTCCTGAGGTGTGTGTGCTGTGTGTAAGGTGCGCAGTCCTGAGGTGTGTGTGCTGTGTGTAAGGTGCACAGTCCTGAGGTGTGTGTGCTGTGTGTAAGGTGCACAGTCCTGAGGTGTGTGTGCTGTGTGTAAGGTGCACAGTCCTGAGGTGTGTGTGCTGTGTGTAAGGTGCACAGTCCTGAGGTGTGTGTGCTGTGTGTAAGGTGCGCGGTCCTGAGGTGTGTGTGCTGTGTGTAAGGTGCACAGTCCTGAGGTGTGTGTGCTGTGTGTAAGGTGCACGGTCCTGAGGTGTGTGTGCTGTGTGTAAGGTGCACGGTCCTGAGGTGTGTGTGCTGTGTGTAAGGTGCGCAGTCCTGAGGTGTGTGTGCTGTGTGTAAGGTGCACGGTCCTGAGGTGTGTGTGCTGTGTGTAAGGTGCGCAGTCCTGAGGTGTGTGTGCTGTGTGTAAGGTGCACGGTCCTGAGGTGTGTGTGCTGTGTGTAAGGTGCGCAGTCCTGAGGTGTGTGTGCTGTGTGTAAGGTGCACAGTCCTGAGGTGTGTGTGCTGTGTGTAAGGTGCACAGTCCTGAGGTGTGTGTGCTGTGTGTAAGGTGTGCAGTCCTGAGGTGTGTGTGCTGTGTGTAAGGTGCACGGTCCTGAGGTGTGTGTGCTGTGTGTAAGGTGCACAGTCCTGAGGTGAATGTGTTGCGTTTCACATTATGGAGTGAGGTATTGCACATTATAAAGTATTGCACAGAGTGAGTCCCTTTATAAAGTACTGCACATTATAAATTATTGCACGAAGAGAGTCACATTGTAAAATAAATAGACTATAAATTCAGAGCATATCCAAGTTCCGGGCGGTTATGGCTTTTGGAAAGAAGCTGTTTTTGAATTGATTTGTCTTTGTCCTGATGCACCTGTAGCGCCTCCCTGAGGGCAACAGGTCGAACAGATCAAAGCCAGGGTGGGAGCAGTCCTTGATAATGTTCTTTTGCTCTGTGTGTTGTATAATATAATAAGATGAGATAATGATCTGAGATAACTTCAGACTGTGGAAGTGTGACTATATTTTCTACGTTTAACCCGAATGTTAGTATTAGATCGAGGGTGTGACCACCATTATGGGTCGGTCCTATGACATTCTGATTAATCCCTACTGAATCTAAAATGGACAGGTTTTTGTGTAAATAACCGCGACGCCTCCTCCTCTGCCAGTTAGACGAGGCTGGTGTATATAACTGTATCCAGGAGGACTCGCTTCATTTAATGCTATATATTCATTTGGCTTAATCCATGTTTCAGTTAAACAAAGTACATTAAACTCCTGATCAGTAATGAGTTCATTAACCATTAGCGCTTTAGATAAGCATTAGAAAATTGCACCACATGGTATTTTTGTATATACTGGGTTTTTTAAATCACCATATTTATACATATTGCACCACTGTACAGTTATTTATCCACATACTGCCACCTTGCACACTGTCATAATTTTTATGTTTAATGTTTTTGTATTGTGTGTTTAACTGTACTTCTCTGCATGCCTTTAAATTGCCCCTCGGGGACAAATAAAGTGTTTTGAATTTGATTTAGATGTAAGAGATCTAATATTTAATCATCCTACCTTTAGATCAAAGGTGCTGGCAGCAGCTGGCTATTTATTTATTTATTTATTTATTTATTTATTTATTTATTTATGCAGAAGCATATCTCATCTCATCTCATTATCTGTAGCCGCTTTATCCTGTTCTACAGGGTCGCAGGCGAGCTGGATCCTATCCCAGCTGACTACGGGCGAAAGGCGGGGTACACCCTGGACAAGTCGCCAGGTCATCACAGGGCTGACACATAGACACAGACAACCATTCACACTCACATTCACACCTACGCTCAATTTAGAGTCACCAGTTAACCTAACCTGCATGTCTTTGGACTGTGGGGGAAACCGGAGCACCCGGAGGAAACCCACGCGGACACGGGGAGAACATGCAAACTCCACACAGAAAGGCCCTCGCCGGCCACGGGGCTCGAACCCGGACCTTCTTGCTGTGAGGCGACTGCGCTAACCACTACACCACTGTGCCACCCCAGAAGCATATCATTTACAATAATGTAAACAATTATTATGACTGAGATGTGCGAAGGAGTGGCGGCATGGTGGTGTAGTGGTTAGCGCTGTTAGAGGAGATTGTGTTCATTTAAATACTCAGTCTGTCATACACAATTCTTTCAAGTACTTTACCCAGACAAGGCAGAATAGATATTGGTCTATAATTTGAGAATTTAGCCCTTTCATCAGATTTATATACCGGGATGACTCTGGCCCATTTGAATTGGTCAGGACAACGGCCTGTAGCAAGTGAACAATTCAATATGTGAAGAAGAGGTTTCATATAGCAGGCAAGCATTTCTTGAGAAGACTAGGCTTCAGTCCATCATGACCAGCTCCCTGAGGTTTGAGTTTGGTCACAATGTCCTCAAGCTCAGCTGTCTCAACCATCCCAAACCTGAATTGTTTGGGAGGAGCCTGTATTTCAGGAAATGTCATAGAGCTGTAAGGTATACTGGCAGCAAGAGAGGGTCCGACATTAACAAAAAAATCATTAAATCCATCAGCAATTTCTACAGGGTCAGTTACTAACTTACTTTCCAGTCCCCCTTGAAATTCATCACATAATATTTTATTGGAAGGAGTCTTTTCCATAATCTCATTAATAGTTGACCAAATTGACTTCATTAAATGTAGTTAGCTGTACAGTCAGTATGATCTAATTTTATATTGATTAGGTTACTGGAACAAACTCTGAATATTTCTACTTTGTTGTTGAGCTCGGGGAACAGACACAGTCTCGATGTAGTGACGACTCTGTGCAGACAGTAACAGTAAGGTCGTAGGTACCTCACTAAACTCTGTGCATACTGAGTATTCAGATTCAACCATAGACTTTACTTGGGTGGGCGAGACTTTAACTTGGAGACCCATTCTGGCAAATAGTTCTGAAGAATGAATATGTTCTGTGAGAGAAAGATCAATAATAATGAACAGAATGTACTGTATCACTAAAAAGGGCTGTGTTTTGCTGGAATGATTGGACAATTAGCCAATTACATGAACAGAGAGCTTTCACACTGTCGATACACTCACTGGCCACTTTATTAGGAACAACCACACATCCACCCGCTGTTCTCTGCAGTTCTGTAATCAGCCGATCCCTCGACAGCAGCACGATGCATCAAATCACGCAGATACAAATCAGGAGCTTCAGTTAATGTTCACAATGTTCAAACATCAGAACGGGAAACATTGTGATCTCACAGTGTGACTTTCTTTCTCTCACTGTGGTCTGGGTGTTGGTTTGATCCAGATGGACTGGTTTGAGTATTTCAGAAGCTGCTGATCTCCTGGGGTTTTCACACACAACAGTCTCTAGAGTTTACACAGAATGGTGCAGAAAACAAAAAACACTGAGTGAGTGAGTGACAGTTCTGTGGGTGGAAACAAATGCCTTCTTGATAAGAGAGGGTCAGAGGGAAATGGACAGATTGGTCCATTGGAAAATATTATACTTGGTCATTTATTTATTGAGGAAAATGATCCAATATTACATATCTGTGAGTGGCAAAAGTATGTGAACCTCTAGGATTAGCAGTTAATTTGAAGGTGAAATTAGAGTCAGGTGTTTTCAATCAATGGGATGACAATCAGGTGTGAGTGGGCACCCTGTTTTATTTAAAGAACAGGGATCTATCAAAGTCTGATCTTCACAACACATGTTTGTGGAAGTGTATCTTGGTACGAACAAAGGAGATTTCAGAGGACCTCAGAAAAAGCATTGTTGATGCTCATCAGGCTGGAAAAGGTTACAAAACCATCTCTAAAGAGTTTGGACTCCACCAATCCACAGTCAGACAGATTGTGTACAAATGGAGGAAATTCAAGACCATTGTTACCCTCCCCAGGAGTGGGCGACCAACAAAGATCACTCCAAGAGCAAGGCGTGTAATAGTCGGCGAGGTCACAAAGGACCCCAGAGTAACTTCTCAGCAACTGAAGGCCTCTCTCACATTGGCTAATGTTCATGAGTCCACCATCAGGAGAACACTGAACAACAATGGTGTGCATGGCAGGGTTGCAAGGAGAAAGCCACTGCTCTCCACAAAGAACATTGCTGCTCGTCTGCAGTTTGCTAAAGATCATGTGGACAAGCCAGAAGGCTATTGGAAAAATGTTTTGTGGACAGATGAGACCAAAATAGGACTTTTTGGTTTAAATGAGAAGCGTTATGTTTGGAGAAAGGAAAACACTGCATTCCAGCATAAGAACCTTATCCCATCTGTGAAACATGGTGGTGGTAGTATCATGGTTTGGGCCTGTTTTGCTGCATCTGGGCCAGGACAGCTTGCCATCATTGATGGAACAATGAATTCAGAATTATACCAGCGAATTCTAAAGGAAAATGTCAGGACATCTGTCCATGAACTGAATCTCAAGAGAAGGTGGGTCATGCAGCAAGACAACGACCCTAAGCACACAAGTCGTTCTACCAAAGAATGGTTAAAGAAGAATAAAGTGAATGTTTTGGAATGGCCAAGTCAAAGTCCTGACCTTAATCTGATGGAAATGTTGTGGAAGGACCTGAAGTGAGCAGTTCATGTGAGGAAACCCACCAACATCCCAGAGTTGAAGCTGTTCTGTACGGAGGAACGGGCTAAAATTCCTCCAAGCCGGTGTGCAGGACTGATCAACAGTTACCGCAAACGTTTAGTTGCAGTTATTGCTGCACAAGGGGGTCACACCAGATACTGAAAGCAAAGGTTCATATACTTTTGCCACTCACAGATATGTAATATTGGATCATTTTCCTCAATAAATAAATGACCAAGTATAATATTTTTGTCTCATTTGTTTAACTGGGTTCTCTTTATCTACTTTTAGGACTTGTGTGAAAATCTGATGATGTTTTAGGTCATATTTATGCAGAAATATAGAAAATTCTAAAGGGTTCACAAACTTTCAGGCACCACTGTATATACTCGTTATGACTGTGGCAAGCAGAAAAGCATCTCAGCATGAAACAGCAGTTCATCAGCATCCAGTTCATGTAGATCCAGTTGATACAGTGCAGTTTCCTCCAGGGTAAGGAGATGTTTATGTATCATTGTGTGAGTGCTTTATTACAGTCAGAGGTGGAGCTGTGACTTTAAGTTCTCTGATGACTTTCGGACAGAGGAGTCCTGAAGTTTAAGAGAGAGCATAAAGAGGGGTTGGTGAGGGAACGACTGTTTATTGCTGCTATAATGTAAGTGAGAAGATGAATACACCAGTTGGGAATGTGCTGCGCATCAACGCCAGAGCCATCCGCAATACCACCGAAGCGGCAGAGAGGGCCTCAAGATGGCTGTGACTCAAGAGAGGAGAACCATGGAGTCGTGGTAGCTAGCATGCCATCTGGACACAAGCTGGGGTCTGATCAGCCCCGGCTGGGTCACCTGGATGAGGGTGTATGATGTTGAAAGACCCGAAACACCCAATGATTCCAGGAACATCACTGACGATGTGTCCAGTTGCATCAGTAGATGTGTTTCCACAGCGTAAGTGAGAAGATGAATACACCAATTGGGAATGTGCTGCGCATCAACGCCAGCAAGACAAAGGAGGTGGTGATCGATTTCAGAAGGATGGTTCCTCAAATTGCACCAGTGAACATCCAGGGTTTGGACATTGAGATCGTGGAGGAGTACAAATACCTGGGTGTTCACCTCAACAACAAACTGGACTGGACAAACAACACAGATGTCCTGTACAAGAAGGGCCAAAGTCGTCTCCACCTGTTGAGAAGACTGAGGTCTTTTGGTGTGTGCAGGTCACTGCTTAGGACTTTTTATGACTCTGTGGTGGCATCAGCGATTTTCTACGTTGTGGTCTGCTGGGGCTGTGGAAGTTCAGAGAGGGACAGGAAGAAACTTACAGTGATAAACTGGTCAGAAGGGCTGGCTCAGTCTTGGACTGTCCTCTGGACTCCATTGAGGTGGTGGGTGAGAGGAGGATGTTAGCCAAGCTGACCTCTATCATGGATAACCCCTCTCACCCCCTACATGAGGCTGTGGGGGCTTTAACCTTCATCCTACCAAGTGGGGTCCATCTGGACCCTGCACCTATATGTTTGTTTGCCATTTTAAAAATATGTGACATACTGCCTCACCGTTTTATGAATTTGTCGGAATTTATGTCTTAATTAAAACACTAAAGCACCGGAAGATCAGCTTTTTGCATTGTGAAGGTATAATTAATTTGTTACTGGGGTCCAACCGGACCCCAGAGTAAAGTTTATCTGTCTTTCATTTTATAATTGAATAGCACACTGAAAGTTAACTTCTTTTATTTCTTTTATGTTCCATAATGAAACTACCAAGACATTCCTTCTTGGGGTCCGTGTGGACCCCACTGCTGCAATAAGCACAGGCTGCAAAACAAAAGCCCTAAATTATTTTACAATTACTTTTTTGTTTTAAATTCTGTAAGAAAAGACCCAAGTTGTAATCCAGAATGTTTTACAGCTGCATGAGCTGCAAAAATCATGTATATAATGCCAATTTTTTTGTGGCGCTATAATTTGCTACATGTCTGCTAGTTATTGCAATATTATTGCATTTATAATACATCATTGATATTCAGCCATAGTGGATTTTGTTCTTCAATAAAGTTATGTCTGTTTGCTGCATTGAATTGGTTCTTACTGCATTGATTTCAAGGTATTCCCTCCTGGGGTCCATACGGACCCCGCCTGGTAGTTTGTGTATGTAAAATTGGCTGGTAGGATGAAGGTTAAGTGTGTTCTTTATGCCTTGGGCCCTTTAGTGTATTGCTGTTATTAATACAAGATGTTCTGAACAAAACTTATCTGGTGATTTTGTCTTTATAAGCTTTAATTTTAAAGAAAATTATTGGGGTCCAAACGGACCCCACATGGTAAGATTAAGGTGTAAAATAGCATGGTAGGATGAGGGTTAAGCAGCTCGTTTAGTAGTAGACTGCTGCACCCACGGTGTCAGAAGGAGAGATACCGCAGGGCATTCATACCTGCTGCTGTCAGACTGTAGAACACCCACAACCTGTAATGTAGCACCAATAACCTGTTTGTCGGTTTTATTTGCACTACTTCACCACTACTACCTCTGCCTCAGAGATGCAATTATGTGCAATGATATAGATCTTAAATTATTTTTTTACACACAGAGTCTACCTGTAATGTGCAAATTTTTTTTCCGAGCCCCTCAATAAGGCAATATTTCTATACTTTTCAAGGTAGATAAGATTCAAGATTCAAGATTTTATTTGTCATATACACAATAACAGACACAGCGGTTTATTATTGAGTAATGAAATTCTTATTTTGCAACTGCCCGACCAAACTACGCTTACCAATATAAAAATAAATATATATATAAAATATGAAATATAAAGTGCATATGGAATGCAAAATATAAAGGTAAAGTGAAAAATGAAGATAACATTTAAAAAAAAAAGGAGAGGCAAACAAACAATGTGCAAACAGAGGTAGCTATACTGTGCAATGTCTTGTGCAAAGTTGCTAATATAATCCGTGGCTCAAAGCCTGATGGAAATATAGAGGTAGATGGTGATTATAATCCGTGGCTCAAAGCCTGATGGAAATATAGAGGTAGATGGTGATTATAATCCGTGGCTCAAAGCCTGATGGAAATATAGAGGTAGATGGTGATTATAATCCGTGGCTCAAAGCCTGATGGAAATATAGAGGTAGATGGTGATTATAATCCGTGGCTCAAAGCCTGATGGAAATATAGAGGTAGATGGTGATTATAATCCGTGGTTCAAAAGCCTGATGGCCTGGGGGTAAAAACTGTTTGTCAGTCTAGTAGTCCTTGCTTTCACACTCCTGCAGCGTCTGCCAGATGGTAGGAGTGTGAATAGTCTGTGTTGTGGGTGTGTTTGGTCTCTGATGATGCTCTGTGCCCTTTTTGTGACCCGGGTGTTGTATATGTCCTGTAGTGGGGGGAGGACAGCTCCACAGATGAACTGTGCCATTTTAATGACACGCTGGAGAGCCTTTCTGTCCTGAGTTGTGCAGTTCCTGTACCACACAGTGATGGAATTTGTCAGGACACTCTCCACTGTGCACCTATAGAAGTTGCTGAGGAGTTTGGTGGACAGTCCAAATTTCCTCAGCTTCCTCAGGAAGAAGAGTCTCTGTTGAGCCTTCTTGATGGTCTGCTGTGTGTTGTGTGTCCAGGTGAGATCCTCACTGATGTGAGTTCCGAGGAATTTAAATGTTTTCACCCTCTCCACCTGTGTCCCGTCGATGTGCAGCGAGGCGTGCTGGTCTCTCCTCCTCTTCCTCGGGTCAATAATCATCTCCTTGGTCTTTTCAGCATTCAAGGAGAGGTTATTTTCCCGGCACCAAGAGACCAGCTGAGCCACCTCCTCCCTGTAGGCGCTCTCATCTCCGCCGGTGATCAGCCCAATGACAGAGGTGTCGTCAGCGAACTTGATGATGGAAGTGTTGCTCGGGGTGGGGATGCAGTCGTAGGTGAAGAGGGTGTACAGGAGTGGACTGAGCACACAGCCTTGGGGGGTCCCTGTGCTCACTGTCTTGGTGCTGGATGTTCTTGTACCGACTCTGACAGCCTGGGGTCTGTTTGTGAGAAAGTCCAGGACCCAGCAGCAGAGGGAGGATGGCAGTCCAAGGCTGGAGAGCTTCTCAGTCAGTCTGCTGGGGATGACGGTGTTGAAGGCTGAACTGTAGTCCACAAACAGCATTCGAACGTAGGTGTCCCGGTGTTCCAGGGCTGTGTGGATGGCTGCATTGACGGCATCATCAGTTGAACGGTTCTGACGGTATGCGAATTGAAGGGGGTCTATTGTGTCTGGGATGCCGTTTTTGATGTATGACATGACTATCCTCTCAAAACACTTCATTACAACTGAAGTGAGTGCAATTGGGTGATGGTCATTCAGGCATGTTATATCTTTTGTTTGTCTAATTTTTATTTCAGTTTTATTTGTTATCTGTTTGACATTTTCTTGCTACTGTAACACGTGAATTTCCCCGACGGGGGATCAATAAAGTGAATCTAATCTAATCTAATCTAATCTAATGTAAAACCTGTGGTATGGTCACAGAAATTCTGCTTTAAAATCACATCCTGAATTGTTTTATTCCTCCTGTGCAGGATACAAAAGGATCAACAAATAACTGCAGTCAGTTTATTCTGTGTTGTGCATCCGGATGATGTTTCCCCAAGCCAAGAGCAGGGCCGTGCGGTTCTGAATGATGCGGGTTTGGGTTTCCTCAGACCCAGAGCAGTGCCGTGCGGTTCTGAATGAGGCGGGTTTGGGTTTCCTCAGACCCAGAGCAGTGCCGTGCGGTTCTGAATGAGGCGGGTTTGGGTTTCCTCAGACCCAGAGCAGTGCCGTGCGGTTCTGAATGATGCGGGTTTGGGTTTCCTCAGACCCAGAGCAGTGCCGTGCGGTTCTGAATGAGGCGGGTTTGGGTTTCCTCAGACCCGGAGCAGTGCCGTGCAGTTCTGAATGATGCGGGTTTGGGTTTCCTCAGACCCAGAGCAGTGCCGTGCGGTTCTGAATGAGGCGGGTTTGGGTTTCCTCAGACCCAGAGCAGTGCCGTGCGGTTCTGAATGATGCGGGTTTGGGTTTCTTCAGACCCAGAGCAGTGCCGTGCGGTTCTGAATGATGCGGGTTTGGGTTTCCTCAGACCCAGAGCAGGACCGTGTGGTTCTGAATGAGGCGGGTTTGGGTTTCCTCAGACCCAGAGCAGTGCCGTGCGGTTCTGAATGATGCGGGTTTGGGTTTCTTCAGACCCAGAGCAGTGCCGTGCGGTTCTGAATGAGGCGGGTTTGGGTTTCCTCAGACCCAGAGCAGTGCCGTGTGGTTCTGAATGATGCAGGTTTGGGTTTCCTCAGACCCAGAGCCATGTGGTTCTGAATGAGGCGGGCTTGGGTTTCCTCAGACCCAGAGCAGTGCGGTTCTGAATGATGCGGGTGTGGGTTTCCTCAGACCCAGAGCAGTGCGGTTCTGAATGATGCGGGTTTGGGTTTCCTCAGACCCAGAGCCGTGCGGTTCTGAATGATGCGGGTTTGGGTTTCTTCAGACCCAGAGCAGGGCCGTGTGGTTCTGAATGATGCGGGTGTGGGTTTCCTCAGACCCAGAGCAGGGCTGTGCGGTTCTGAATGATGCGGGTGTGGGTTTCCTCAGACCCAGAGCAGGGCCGTGTGGTTCTGAATGAGGCGGGTTTGGGTTTCCTCAGACCCAGAGCCGTGCGGTTCTGAATGAGGCGAGTTTGGGTTTCCTCAGACCCAGAGCAGTGCCGTGTGGTTCTGAATGAGGCGGGTGTGGGTTTCCTCAGACCCAGAGCAGTGCCGTGTGGTTCTGAATGATGCAGGTTTGGGTTTCCTCAGACCCAAAGCAGTGCCGTGCGGTTTTGAATGAGGCGGGTTTGGGTTTCCTCAGACCCAGAGCAGTGCCGTGTGGTTCTGAATGATGCGGGTTTGGGTTTCCTCAGACCCAGAGCAGTGCCGTGCGGTTCTGAATGAGGCGGGTGTGGGTTTCCTCAGACCCAGAGCAGTGCTGTGCGGTTCTGAATGAGGCGGGCTTGGGTTTCCTCAGACCCAGAGCAGTGCTGTGCGGTTCTGAAGGATGCGGGTGTGGGTTTCCTCAGACCCAGAGCAGGGCCGTGCGGTTCTGAATGAGGCGGGTTTGGGTTTCCTCAGACCCAGAGCAGGGCCGTGCGGTTCTGAATGAGGCGGGCTTGGGTTTCCTCAGACCCAGAGCAGTGCCGTGCGGTTCTGAAGGATGCGGGTGTGGGTTTCCTCAGACCCAGAGCAGGGCCGTGCGGTTCTGAATGAGGCGGGTGTGGGTTTCCTCAGATCCAGAGCCGTGCCGTGCGGTTCTGAATGATGCGGGTTTGGGTTTCCTCAGACCCAGAGCAGTGCCGTGCGGTTCTGAATGAGGCGGGTGTGGGTTTCCTCAGACCCAGAGCAGGGCCGTGCGGTTCTGAATGAGGCGGGTGTGGGTTTCCTCAGACCCAGAGCAGTGCCGTGCAGTTCTGAATGAGGCGGGTGTGGGTTTCCTCAGACCCAGAGCAGTGCCGTGCGGTTCTGAAGGATGCGGGTGTGGGTTTCCTCAGACCCAGAGCAGGGCTGTGTGGTTCTGAATGAGGCGGGTTTGGGTTTCCTCAGACCCAGAGCCGTGCGGTTCTGAATGAGGCGAGTTTGGGTTTCCTCAGACCCAGAGCAGTGCCGTGTGGTTCTGAATGATGCGGGTGTGGGTTTCCTCAGACCCAGAGCAGGGCCGTGTGGTTCTGAATGAGGCGGGTTTGGGTTTCCTCAGACCCAGAGCAGTGCCGTGCGGTTCTGAATGAGGCGGGTGTGGGTTTCCTCAGACCCAGAGCAGGGCCGTGTGGTTCTGAATGAGGCGGGTTTGGGTTTCCTCAGACCCAGAGCAGTGCCGTGTGGTTCTGAATGATGCGGGTGTGGGTTTCCTCAGACCCAGAGCAGGGCCGTGTGGTTCTGAATGAGGCGGGTGTGGGTTTCCTCAGACCCAGAGCCGTGCGGTTCTGAATGAGGCGGGTGTGGGTTTCCTCAGACCCAGAGCAGGGCCGTGTGGTTCTGAATGAGGCGGGTTTGGGTTTCCTCAGACCCAGAGCAGGGCCGTGTGGTTCTGAATGAGGCGGGTGTGGGTTTCCTCAGACCCAGAGCCGTGCGGTTCTGAATGAGGCGGGTGTGGGTTTCCTCAGACCCAGAGCAGGGCCGTGTGGTTCTGAATGAGGCGGGTTTGGGTTTCCTCAGACCCAGAGCAGTGCCGTGTGGTTCTGAATGAGGCGGGTGTGGGTTTCCTCAGACCCAGAGCAGTGCCGTGCGGTTCTGAAGGATGCGGGTGTGGGTTTCCTCAGACCCAGAGCAGTGCGGTTCTGAATGATGCGGGTGTGGGTTGTAGGAGCGCGGTTTGTCCTGCAGGCGGCGCCACAGCCACGTGACCGCTGATCACTGTGCCGGTGGAAGCAGCTCGCGCGCTGATGCTAATGCTAGTGGCGCTCTGAAGCGCTGCTCGGTAACGGAACCGCTTTACTCTCGGATAAACTCACACATGAGATTAAAGAGCCAGTAACGCGGGCTGAAGCCGTGTGGGGACTTCCGGTCCGGTCCGGTCCGGTCCACCGAACTTGATTGCCGTGGTCTCTTCCCCAGCGCGCGCTCCGGCTCCGTTACCGTTGGATACGGAGTCTGTGGTGACGCGGCGGATGGGGGGCGGGTCTATCCTGATGATTGGGTGCTGGAAGCCGCCAATCACATGTCGCCCCGCCTCTTAGTGTGTTATGTAGTGTAAACTCCACTGTAGCGGGTGAGTGTGTGTGTGTGTGTGTGTGTGTGTGGTGAATCTCTGAGTGAGTGTGTGTGTGTGCGCGCGCTGCGCAGTTGGAAGATTCCGCTGATTTTCCGGTACAAAGTCTCTGGAGTGAAGCTGCGGAGCGGCGGACATTACCGAGCACCGAGAGACACCGAGAGCCTGCGCTCCTCACTTCACTTCACTGCTCCTCACTTCACTGCTCCTCACTTCACTGCTCCTCACTGCGCCTTCAGCTGCTGCAGCCCTACACCGGAACCCCCTCCCCCTCCCCACCCCCCAGCGCGTGTGTGTGTTTATTTATCTTCTCCGGCAGCTGGGTAAGTTTTTCAGGGACTCGGGTTAAACTACCCGCCTGTGTGTGTGTGTGTGAGAGAGAATGAGTTTGGGGTGAGAGGTGTGTGTGTGTGTGTGTGTGTGTGCGCGCATGTGTGTGAGAGAGAGAGTGAGTTTGGGGTGAGAGGTGTGTGTGTGTGTGAGAGTGAGTGAGTTTGGGGTGAGAGGTGTGTGTGTGTGTGTGTGAGAGAGTGTGAGTTTGGGGTGAGAGGTGTGTGTGTGTGAGAGAGAGTG
>NC_083573.1:111756250-111763750 GCF_027579695.1 Neoarius graeffei | reverse complement strand
GAGGTCCCACAATTAAATGTGATGTGAAACCAGTGATGACAACAGGTGACTGTAATCATGATTTGGTACAAAATCAGCATCCAGGAAAGGCCGAGTGTTTGAGGAGTAAAGACGGGTACGAGGATCTCCAGTTTGTCAAAAAATGTGTGAAAAAATTATTGAAATGTTTAAAAACAATGTTCCTCAGAGAAAGATAGGAAGGGATTTGGATATTTCACCCTCTACGGTGCATAATATCATTAAACCATTCAAGGAATCTGAAGAAATTTCGGTGTGTAAAGGGCTCAAGCCTAATCTGAACCCCCGTGATCTCCGATCCCTCAGATGGCATCAAGAACCGTCAGGCTTTCATCTAAACGGGGGAACAGGGGCGCTGCGCCCTCTTACTCTCGGCGTGCGCCCCCTTACCGACTCCGTGAAAACATCCCAGCAACACTACGTGACAATGTGTCTGATCATCAAATACGTTATAATTGCTCCAAAAATATTCCAATCATAGTAGATACACCGCCAGACGGTGCAAAAACAATCCGAATTGGCGTTTTCCAGACTGAGGCGCCATGTTTAGTTGTTTACTTGTCGCGGCTGCTCTTGCGAGATTTGACATGGGTTACATACAAGGTCAGCTGACTTGTAGCGCGAGATTTCTCGAGACTGAATGACCTTTCACCCACCGGCGCGGGAGCTTTTGACAGAAGTAGTTCGCAAGTTGTTTTTGTTGACACTTGGGCATTTAAAGATGTCATCCCGCAGCACGAAGCGGAAGAAAGCCGAAGACTGTCCGGGGCAGAAGAAGATTACTTCTTTCTTTTTCAATGTTGACAGACAATTTGTTACAATTTCCCTCTCAGATACTCAGAATGTCCCATTGGAGCATTTTTCAAAGGCTTTGCACGGCGGGGGGGGACAACCGGCACCATCTCCCCCCCGCTTCGCTCCCTCGCCATGGTGAGCGCCCTCATACTAAATTTTTCTAGAAAAAACCCTGAGAACCGTCATTCATCTACAGCTGATAGAACCACATGGGCTCAGGATTACTTTGGAAAATCTTTATCAAGCTACAATACGGAGTTCCATCCACAAACACCAGTTAAAACTTTACTGTGCTAAAAGGAAGCCTTATGTTAACTGTGTCCAGAAGCACCGTCGACTTCTCTGGGCTCGGAGGCGTTTGGGATGGACCATCACACAGTGGGAACGGGTATTGTGGTCAGATGAATCAGTATTCCAGGACACTTTTTTTTTTTGGTAAGAAATAGATGCCGTGTGCTCTGGACCAAAGATGAAATCGACCACCAAGACTGTTACTAGCAACAAGTCCAAAAGCCAGGGTGTGTCATGGTATGGGGTTGGGTCAGTGTCTTTACTTACACTTCTGTGATGGAGCATTAATGCAGAAAAGTACACTGAGATTTTGGAGCAACATATGCTGACTTCAAGACGACGTCTTTTCCAGGGAGATTTCAACAAGATGACGCAATACCACATTCTGCTCACATTACGAAGGCGTGGCTGTGGAAGAAGAGGGTGTCCCCCCCCGTCCTCAATAGAGACTGTGTGGAGAACCATGACCCTGTAATGTTGCACACCTTAAGACCTGTTTGCAGGTAGAACGTGTCAAAATAACACCTGAAACGCTTCATCACTTGGTGTCTTCAGTTCATAAACATCTTTTAAGTGTTGGGAGAAGGAATGGAAACATGTATATAGTGGTAAATGTTTTACTCTAACAACTTTTTTGAAATATGTTGCAAGAATCAAAACTGAAATGTGTTTATTTTGAAAAAAACAAAACAATAAAATTCATGAACTAAAACATCAAATAACATGCTGTTGTATTGTTTTGTCTGCAGTACAGGCCAAAGATTATTTACAAGTCCCCGTTTTCAGCTTCAATATACCATCCCAACTTTTTTTGATTTGGGGTTGCACCATATTGGCTCGGGAACACTTCAGAAAACTGTTGTCAGTAAACACAGTTCATCACCTACATCTCCAATTGCAACACGAAAGCCATGTATCAACAGCGTCCAGAAACGCTTGTGAATTCTCTGGGCCTGAGCTCATCTGAGATGGACTGACGCAAAGTGGAAAAGTGTGCTGTGGTCTAATGAGTCCACATTTTTGGAAATCATGGACATTGTGTCCTCTGGGCTAAAGAGGAAAAGGACCATCCAGATTGTTACCAGCACGAAGTTCAAAAATGAAGTCAAGTTTATTTATATAGCACTTTTAACAATAGACATTGTTGCAAAGCAGCTTTACAGAATTTTAATGACTTTAAACCTGAGCTAATTTTATCCCTAATTTATCCCCAATGATGAAGCCTGTGGCGACGGTGGCAAGGAAAAACTCCCTCAGACAACACAAGAAACCTCGAGAGGAACTGTTCATGACAACTGCAGTCCTAAAGTTAGCAAGTCAGCTGTAGTCCTCAGCCATAAAAGCATTACTGTAAGAGTCCAGAGCGTCCTCCAAGTGCGACTTTCAACTGTCCATTTGGGGCCGTCCTCCACAGGAGCGATGTGATGAGACTCCAACCAGACGTAGGGCATCAGGATGGAAAAGCCAGCATCTGTGATGGTATGGGGGTGTGTTAGTGCCCATGGCAAGGGTAACTTTCACATCTGTGAAGGCTCCATTAATGATGAAGCCATGGCCTAAAGGTTAGAGAAGCAGCTGTGTGACCAAAATGTCACTGTTTCAATTCCCTGGATCAGCAGGAATGGCTGAAATGCCTTTGAGCAAGGCACCTAACCCCCAGCTGCTCCCCGGGCTGCCCGCTGCTGTGGGTAGGTCAGGGTCCTGTTGTATGTCACTCTGGATAGGAACATCTGCTAGATTCCTGTAATGTAATATAATGAAAGGTATACAGGTTTTGAAGGAAAAATGCTGCCATCGAGATGATCCCTTTTTCAGGGATGTTCCTGCTTGTTCCAGCAAGACAATGCCAAGCCATGTTCTGTATGTGTTACAACAGCATGGCTTCGTAGTAAAAGAGTGCAGGTACTAAACTGGCCTGCCTGCCTCCCATTGAAAATGTGTCATGCGTTATGAAGTGCATAATACAACCCTGGACTGTTGCGCAACTGAGGTCTTGTATCAAGAATGGGAAAGAATTTCACTTTCAGAACTTCAGCAGTTAGTGTCCTCAGTTCCCAAACGCCTACTGAGTGTTGTTAAAAGGTGATGTAACACAGTGGTAAACATGCCCCTGTCCCTAATTTTTGGAATGTCTTGCAGACATCACATTCAGAATGAGTGTGTATTTACAATAAACAATAAAGTTTATCAGTTTGAACATTAAATATCTTATCTTTGTATTGTGTTCAGTTGAATATCGGGAGGAAAAGGGTTTGCAAATAATTGCAGACTTTTTTGGAATATGGGTTGTAATTCTAACAATTTAATGAGGTATTTGTAAGGATTTTTTAAAAATAGGAAGTCCTCCTAATTTAATATTTAGTATATCTCCAGACATATTTTTTAATTTGATTTGGCACTAACTAGCTGTTTCATAATCACTATGATAAAATGGATGCATCCATCTGGTGATTTATTAGATATTTAGAATATTTTATATTCTTTAGGGGGCAGGGTTGTTGAAGTTTTCACGAATGATTAGATTGAACAGATAGTTATGGCCCTTTTCCACTACCCTTTTTCAGCTCACTTCAGCTCACTTCAGCCCGACACGGCTCGCGTTTCGACTACCAAAAAACAGCACGACTCGGCTCGCTTCAGCCCTGCTTAGCCCCTAAAACTTGCACCGTTTTGGAGTGGGGCTGAAGCGAGCCAAAGCAAGCCGAGTGAGGCTGGGGGCGTGAGGAGACACTCCCCTGTGCGCTGATTGGTGAGGAGGAGTGTCCTCACATGCCCACACACGCCCCACGAGCATGCTGGGATCTGTAAACACCGTAAACTCAGAAGGAGAAGAATTACGAGAATTTCTGAAGCCTTATGCGCCTCGCCTCATCTATACGCTCTTGCCAGTATCTGTCCGCGTTGTCGGTGACAACAAGCCACAGCACCAAGACCAGCAACACTAACGACTCCATGTCCTCCATGTTTATTGTTTACTATCCGGGTCGTGAGACTACCGCTTAAAAGCTCACTGATGTCACTGTTTGCACTGCTTAACGACATCACCTGACGTCCACCCACTTTCACTAACTCCACCCAATGTGTCCACCCACTTCCAGCCAGCACGGTTCAGCGCGGTTGTAGTCGAAATGCAACTCCAACAGCCCCGCTCAGCTCGACTCAGCCCGACTCAGCACGGCACGGCTCAGCCTGACTCAGCCGCGTTTGTAGTGGAAAAGCGGCATTAGAGATATTTCACTGCTTGCATTTGAGAGTTTTTAATACTAGTTATTTTGCAGTCAGGTACAATGGCAGGATTTTTAAGATAAATCCCATGGTTAATCAGACAGTTGTTATTTGACATTTGATAATTGATTTGTGGTTTATTAACTCTTTGATTGGACATTATTAAGTCAGTGATGGGGCACTGGTTGGGTGTACTATGATATCAGTGATTGGACATTATCATGAAAGCTTTATTTTGGCATTAACTGCATCTTTTATTAATTCCTTGAATGGCTCTTGTTGATAAAACAATTGAGCATTACAAAGTCGGTGATGGAACACTGGGCGGGGTTCATTATGAAGTCGGTGATTGGACACTGGGGGTGGGGTTAATTATGAAGTCAGTGATCGGACACTGGGCGGGGTGTGTTATGAAGTCGCTGATTGGTCACTGGGGGTGGGGTTAATTATGAAGTCGCTGATTGGACACTGGGCGTGGTGCGTTATGAAGTTGCTGATTGGACACTGGGCAGGGTGCATTAGGAAGTCGCTGATCGGACACTGGGTGTGGTGCGTTATGAAGTCGCTGATCGGACACTGGGTGTGGTGCGTTATGAAGTCGCTGATCGGATACTGGGTGTGGTGCGTTATGAAGTCGCTGATCAGACACTGGGTGTGGTGCGTTATGAAGTCGCTGATCGGACACTGGGTGTGGTGCGTTATGAAGTCCCTGGTCGGACACTGGGTGTGGTGCGTTACGAAGTCGCTGATCGGACAGTGGGTGTGGTGCGTTACGAAGTCGCTGATCGGACACTGGGTGTGGTGCGTTACGAAGTCGCTGATCGGACACTGGGTGTGGTGCGTTATGAAGTCGCTGATCGGACACTGGGTGTGGTGCATTATGAAGTCGCTGATCGGACACTGGGTGTGGTGCGTTATGAAGTCGCTGATCGGACACTGGGTGTGGTGCGTTATGAAGTCGCTGATCGGACACTGGGTGTGGTGCGTTATGAAATCGCTGATCGGACACTGGGTGTGGTGCGTTATGAAGTCGGTGATCGGACACTGGGTGTGGTGCGTTATGAAGTCGCTGATTGGACACTGGGTGTGGTGCGTTATGAAGTCGCTGATCGGACACTGGGTGTGGTGCGTTATGAAGTCCCTGATCGGACACTGGGTGTGGTGCGTTACGAAGTCGCTGATCGGACAGTGGGTGTGGTGCGTTACGAAGTCGGTGATCGGACACTGGGTGTGGTGCGTTACGAAGTCGCTGATCGGACACTGGGTGTGGTGCGTTATGAAGTCGCTGATCGGACACTGGGTGTGGTGCGTTATGAAGTCCCTGATCGGACACTGGGTGTGGTGCGTTACGAAGTCGCTGATCGGACAGTGGGTGTGGTGCGTTACGAAGTCGCTGATCGGACACTGGGTGTGGTGCGTTACGAAGTCGCTGATCGGACACTGGGTGTGGTGCGTTATGAAGTCGCTGATCGGACACTGGGTGTGGTGCGTTATGAAATCGCTGATCGGACACTGGGTGTGGTGCGTTATGAAGTCGGTGATCGGACACTGGGTGTGGTGCGTTATGAAGTCGCTGATTGGACACTGGGTGTGGTGCGTTATGAAGTCGCTGATCGGACACTGGGTGTGGTGCGTTATGAAGTCGCTGATCGGACACTGGGTGGGGTGCGTTATGAAGTCCCTGATCGGACACTGGGTGTGGTGCGTTATGAAGTCGCTGATCGGACACTGGGTGTGGTGCGTTATGAAGTCGCTGATCGGACACTGGTTGTGGTGCGTTATGAAGTCGCTGATCGGACACTGGGTGTGGTGCGTTATGAAGTCGCTGATCGGACACTGGGTGTGGTGCGTTATGAAGTCGCTGATCGGACACTGGGTGTGGTGCGTTATGAAGTCGCTGATCGGACACTGGGTGGGGTGCGTTATGAAGTCCCTGATCGGACACTGGGTGTGGTGCGTTATGAAGTCGCTGATCGGACACTGGGTGTAGTGCGTTATGAAGTCGCTGATCGGACACTGGGTGTGGTGAGTTATGAAGTCGCTGATCGGACACTGGGTGTGGTGAGTTATGAAGTCCCTGATCGGACACTGGGTGTGGTGCGTTATGAAGTCCCTGATCGGACACTGGGTGTGGTGCGTTATGAAGTCGCTGATCGGACACTGGGTGTGGTGCGTTATGAAGTCGCTGATCGGACACTGGGTGTGGTGCGTTATGAAGTCGCTGATCGGACACTGGGTGTGGTGCGTTATGAAGTCGCTGATCGGACACTGGGTGTGGTGCGTTATGAAGTCGCTGATCGGACACTGGGTGTGGTGCGTTATGAAGTCGCTGATCGGACACTGGGTGTGGTGCGTTATGAAGTCGCTGATCGGACACTGGGTGTGGTGCGTTATGAAGTCGCTGATCGGACACTGGGTGTGGTGCGTTATGAAGTCGCTGATCGGACACTGGGTGGGGTGCGTTATGAAGTCCCTGATCGGACACTGGGTGTGGTGCGTTATGAAGTCGCTGATCGGACACTGGGTGTGGTGCGTTATGAAGTCGCTGATCGGACACTGGGTGTGGTGCGTTATGAAGTCCCTGATCGGACACTGGGTGTGGTGCGTTATGAAGTCGCTGATCGGACACTGGGTGTGGTGCGTTATGAAGTCGCTGATCGGACACTGGTTGTGGTGCGTTATGAAGTCGCTGATCGGACACTGGGTGTGGTGCGTTATGAAGTCGCTGATCGGACACTGGGTGTGGTGCGTTATGAAGTCGCTGATCGGACACTGGGTGTGGTGCGTTATGAAGTCGCTGATCGGACACTGGGTGTGGTGCGTTATGAAGTCCCTGATCGGACACTGGGTGTGGTGCGTTATGAAGTCGCTGATCGGACACTGGGTGTGGTGCGTTATGAAGTCGCTGATCGGACACTGGGCGTGGTGCGTTATGAAGTCGCTGATCGGACACTGGGTGTGGTGCGTTATGAAGTCGCTGATCGGACACTGGGCGTGGTGCGTTATGAAGTCGGTGATCGGACACTGGGGGTGGGGTTAATTATGAAGTTGGTGATTGGACATGGGGTAATGGATGATGTGTGCGTTTGTTTGGCAGGTTTCTGTACACCTGGATCCTCTGCAATCCGGGATGTGGGCGTATCCCGGGGAGCGCTGCGTGGGATTTGGATC
>NC_083573.1:111736250-111741250 GCF_027579695.1 Neoarius graeffei | reverse complement strand
ACACACACACACACACACACCTGCTCACTGAAGATGACTACACACAGGTACACACACACACACACACACACACACACACCTGCTCACTGAAGATGACTACACACAGGTACACACACACACACACACACACACACACACACACACACCTGCTCACTGAAGATGACTACACACAGGTACACACACACACACACACCTCCTCACTGACAATGACTACACACAGGTACACACACACACACACACACACACACCTGCTCACTGACAATGACTACACACAGGTATATACACACACACACACACACACACACACACACACACCTGCTCACTGACAATGACTACACACAGGTATACACACACACACACACACACACACACACACACCTGCTCACTGAAGATGACTACACACAGGTACACACACACAGGTACACACACAGGTACACACACACACACACACACACACACACCTGCTCACTGAAGATGACTACACACAGGTACACACACACACACACACACACACACACACCTGCTCACTGAAGATGACTACACACAGGTACACACACACACACACACACCTCCTCACTGACAATGACTACACACAGGTACACACACACACACCTGCTCACTGACAATGACTACACACAGGTATATACACACACACACACACACACACACCTGCTCACTGACAATGACTACACACAGGTATACACACACACACACACACACACACACACACACCTGCTCACTGACGATGACTACACACAGGTACACACACACACACACACACACACACACACACACACACCTGCTCACTGAAGATGACTACACACAGGGACACACACACACACGCGCGCACACACACCTGGTCACTGACAATGACTACACACAGGTATACACACACACACACACACACACACACACACACCTGGTCACTGACGATGACTACACACAGGTATTCACACACACACACACACACCTGGTCACTGACGATGACTCCGCACAGGTACACACACACACATACACACACACACACACACACACACACACCTGCTCACTGAAGATGACTACACACAGGTACACACACACACACACACACACACACACACACACCTGCTCACTGACAATGACTACACACAGGTACACACACACACACACACACACACACACACACACACGTGCACACACACCTGCTCACTGAAGATGACTACACACAGGTACACACACACACACACACACACACCTGCTCACTGACAATGACTACACACAGGTATACACACACACACACACACGTGCACACACACCTGCTCACTGACGATGACTACACACAGGTACATACACACACACACACACACACACACCTGCTCACTGACAATGACTACACACAGGTATACACACACACACACACACACACACACGCGCACACACACACACACACCTGCTCACTGACAACGACTACACACACACACACACAAACACACACACACCTGCTCACTGAAGATGACTACACACAGGTACACACACACACACACACACACACACCTGCTCACTGACGATGACTCCACACAGGTACACACACACACACACACACCTGCTCACTGACAATGACTACACACAGACACACACACATACACACACACACACACACACCTGCTCACTGAAGATGACTACACACACACATGCACACACACACACCTGCTCACTGAAGATGACTACACACACACACACACACACACACACACACACACACCTGCTCACTGACGATGACTCCACACAGGTACACACACACACACCTGCTCACTGACGATGACTCCACACAGGTACACACACACACACCTGCTCACTGACGATGACTCCACACAGGTGTACACACACACACACACACACACACACCTGCTCACTGACAATGACTACACACAGGTACACACAGGTACACACACACACACGCTCACTGACAACGACTACACACAGGTATACACACACACACACACACACGCGCGCACACACACACCTGCTCACTGACAATGACCACACACACACACACACACACACACACACACACCTGCTCACTGAAGATGACTACACACAGGTACACACACACAGGTACACACACAGGTACACACACACACACACACACACACACACACACACCTGCTCACTGAAGATGACTACACACAGGTACACACACACACACACACACACACACACACACCTGCTCACTGAAGATGACTACACACAGGTACACACACACACACACACCTCCTCACTGACAATGACTACACACAGGTACACACACACACACACACACACCTGCTCACTGACAATGACTACACACAGGTATATACACACACACACACACACACACACACCTGCTCACTGACAATGACTACACACAGGTATACACACACACACACACACACACACACACACACACACACCTGCTCACTGAAGATGACTACACACAGGTACACACACACAGGTACACACACAGGTACACACACACACACACACACACACACACCTGCTCACTGAAGATGACTACACACAGGTACACACACACACACACACACACACCTGCTCACTGAAGATGACTACACACAGGTACACACACACACACACACACACACACACCTCCTCACTGACAATGACTACACACAGGTACACACACACACACCTGCTCACTGACAATGACTACACACAGGTATACACACACACACACACACACACACACACACACCTGCTCACTGACAATGACTACACACAGGTATACACACACACACACACACACACACACACACACCTGCTCACTGACGATGACTACACACAGGTACACACACACACACACACACACACACACACACCTGCTCACTGAAGATGACTACACACAGGGACACACACACGCGCGCACACACACCTGGTCACTGACAATGACTACACACAGGTATACACACACACACACACACACACACACACACCTGGTCACTGACGATGACTACACACAGGTATTCACACACACACACACACACCTGGTCACTGACGACTACACACAGGTATTCACACACACACACACACACCTGGTCACTGACGATGACTCCGCACAGGTACACACACACACATACACACACACACACACACACACACACACACACACCTGCTCACTGAAGATGACTACACACAGGTACACACACACACACACACACACACACACACACACCTGCTCACTGACAATGACTAGGGCTGTGCCGATAGACGATGCCATCGTCCATCGACGATGGTGGTCATCCATCGCGATGGAGAGCCACCATCGTGATACCACGCCCCCTCCTGTCATAATCATGCATACGGTATCATCTGGGCCTATTTAACCTAAAAAGTTAGTTTTTTGTTAGTTTAGTTAGTTAGTTTTGTTTAATATATAAATATATTATATAACGTGTATATATATAAATACATAATTATATAAATCATTATAAAGTAATATCCTATTACCTCTTGTTCACGTAGGCTATGGTGCAGGGACGTGCTAGTGAACATAACGTGGTTACACAAATACAGTATGCTACTAATAATAAATTTCGACTTCATTTTTTAGCCTACACTATACTTTTAATGTAAAATTTGTCATGTTGTTCAAACAAATAGCCACTATTAACGACTTCAGTCGGGAAATATTGCACCCCAAACGGCAGTGAAGCGCAGACTTCGGCAGAAGTCAAATAACTTTAATCTGGTAAATAGGCCTACTTTCAGACTCAAAATGGTCCACTCTAAGCCATAATGTCAAACCAAAGGGAAGAATGAAGGTGATTCTGATAAATGTAAAGACAGTAAAAAAAAATATATTAAATCATGATTTTAAAAGCGGCTGCAGTAATTCAAACACTAATAAATTGGAAAAATTAGCGCGTTCAAGTGCGCACTAAAGGCCGAAACGCATCTTCAATTCTCATCTCATCTCATTATCTGTAGCCGCTTTATCCTTCTACAGGGTCGCAGGCAAGCTGGAGCCTATCCCAGCTGACTACGGGCGAAAGGCGGGGTACACCCTGGACAAGTCGCCAGGTCATCACAGGGCGCATCTTCAATTGATATGGTGTAAATAAACAATGAGTAATAGCTTAAGTGTAGTTTCTTCTCATAGTTTGAATCCTAGTCTTTCATTGTTAGAGCAGATTAATATCTTGCCGTGATCAGTGAGTGCTCGGGGAGGTTCATTTCCACCTGCGCTTTGCGCAGCTCATTTCTCCGAAGCCAGCTGTGCGCAAACGCAGTGTTGACTGCTCGGCAAACTCCAAACGCTCGGTCTGTACTGGCCCTCTGTTGCGCAAGCGAGTTGGTTATGGCCAGGTTCAAATTGTGCCCAAAACAACTTAACCACGGCCGTTTCAATTGCCTGATGGCTGTGACAATAATCGCCCCGTTGTTATGCAGGCGATCTTTTTCTCCTCTATTTTCCATTCGGCAAGTGTCTCGCGCAATGCGTCTTCTAAATTGTCCGCTGAATGTGTCTCTGGCATGAAACCCGTCTGCAGGCATTTGGACTGCATTGCCCACTCTCGGTCCACATAATGTACGGTAGCTGACATATAGGGCATCATGTTGCAGCTGGACCACATATCCGTTATCAAGGCCAAATATTCCACATCACCTAGCGCTTTTTTTTCCTTTACGTGCCAAAGCCTCGGATGAGTATCTAATACTTTTAATAATAATAATAATAATAATAATAATAATATATTTAATAACGTGGTATTAAAATCCCCCGCCCACGATATCCTCGTCCATCACGATGTTTGCACTGTAAACATCGTCGATGCCAATTAAGGGGACATCGCACAGCCCTAACAATGACTACACACAGATATATACACACACACACACACACACACACACCTGCTCACTGAAGATGACTACACACACACACCTGCTCACTGAAGATGACTACACACACACACACACACACACACACACACACCTGCTCACTGAAGATGACTACACACAGGTACACA